>NW_020527612.1:0-85000 GCF_003368295.1 Carassius auratus | reverse complement strand
CGTAACACTGCACAACATTAACCCAACAAATCATTTTACAAATAGCTGTAAGTTGTAATGGGATAATATATGTAACGGAGGCCAGAAAGTAGAGGCTGATGCCTGATCTCTACAGACGCTAGTGGCTGTAGCCATTTAGCCTCCTTGTCGGTACGTCCGCCTCCCATGCCGAAGACCCTGGTTCGAGCCCCACTCAGAGCGAGTGCGTGGAGTGTCAGAGAGGACCCGGGAGAGTGGGGTTACATATAGTATAACATTTCACGTTCCTTGCAGTTCATTATGATGACATAAAATAATACGATCAGATATACAGGTAATACAAAAACGAATAAATTACCTCATCCGTGATCATGATTCGTTTATCCAATTTAGGTACATTGCTATGGTGAAAACGCATTAAAAACGACATCTCCCATCGTCACCTGCTTCATAGCGTCATCAAGCTTCGCCTTTGTTATTGTTGGAAATGCGCCCTCTTGTGGTCAATTACACAAATCCCATATTGCAGCTTTAATAGTGAGTGGGAAGGCTATCCGTAGTCAGGCTCTGGTGGAACTCTCAAACTTGGAGGGAAAGAAAAAAAAATTATTTAACTTATCTTTTGGTAACACCATTCCCTTGACTATAGTAGGAAACCACAAACACCACACTATTTGAAAACCCTGTTTTTTTCTACGTTTAATGCCAAGTTAACGCAGTGTGTCATTATATAATTTTACATACAATATTTTAAAAATTAAAATAAATAAACTTTTCTCTCAATGCTTAAATTCTTACTCGCGTGCCAAGCCCGCGAAACCGGGCAGCTGGCTTATATAAACCGGCGTCTTCGCCCACCGCGCGCACAGCCTGACTCCCCTTTGAGTGACATCCCCAGCAGTGCGTTTTCCTGAGGTAAATTACTTTTTACTTAATCAGTTTGGTTAAATTACTTTTTTTAATTATGGGCCGGCAATAAAAGTAAATGACATTTAAAACTATGAAGAAAGAAAGTAATATTTAATTATAATAAGTAATTATAATAAACAGTCTGAGGGAACAGTTCGTTTTTTCTGAGGATTATAACTACTAAAATAAATAGCAGGCGTTTCACTCATGAAACCCATTAAATTGTAATAAAAATTGGGCTGTCTTTTTCGGTAAATGGATCACGGAGAACGATTTTCCGTCTTTTTATATCTACAGTCCGCTCATCGGAACCGTAAACACCGTTAAATGCCGTTACATCTGTGTGACGTCATGGCTCATGGAGCCAATCCGCTCCGTTTGATAGACGCTCTTTTGTTTCAGAGTTATCTGCAGTGTTTCCGGTTCTTTAACTAGAGTGTGGCGTATCGCCACAGTTCCAAAATAAATGTTAACATTTCAAAATGTTTACATTACTTAAAGAGACCAATTATACAATTATTCTTAATACTATTGTTATTACTCATATTTGTATGTTAAGTAAGTTAGTGCATTGTCACAGGTTTGACTGCGAGCGCGTGAGCTCCCGCCCTCTCACACACTGAGCCTGCGCGTGCACCGAGAAACATAAGAGACTCATAAGCCTTTACACCTTTATGAACTCAGGCATCCCTCATTTTGTAACAATAACAATTAAAATGGAACTAGTGATCGACCGATGTATCTGTTTACCGATATTTTTCCCGATATTTAAGCATTTTTCTATAATCGGGTATCGGTTTTGTAATATCGGATTCGCCGATTTTCGGCGCCATCTTGTGGCCGTTTTGAGATTTCCGCCATTGCAGCCCGGGTGTCTGAGGAGATCAGTCAACAACAACTCAGTCCACAGGTAAATATATGTTCTACTTGGCTGCTTTAATTAATCAACTTTATTTAACATAACAGACATGCACAAATGAGATCTGAGACATAAATTCCTGATATAGTA
This sequence comes from Carassius auratus, assembly GCF_003368295.1. Lineage (NCBI taxonomy): Eukaryota > Metazoa > Chordata > Actinopteri > Cypriniformes > Cyprinidae > Carassius > Carassius auratus. The sequence goes on along the minus strand of NW_020527612.1, from coordinate 83,103 downwards.
GATTTATGCAGCGTGTTTCTAAACAGTTGAGACGAACTCATTGAGTCACGTAATTCATCATGTCCTGCCCCAATAAAGACGTATCTTTACATGAATTAAATAAAACAGACATGAATGAGTGCATGTTGAAAATAAAAGCGTTGAATTTAATTCTCTATCTGTTGTATTTGCTCACCATTAGTCTAGAAGAGAAAGTTTGTTCATATTGCTTAGCAACTGACGGATGATCTGGAGGCTTAAGCACGGCCACTGAATGAAACTTTTGTCAAGATTATCTTGTTTAAACACCCTAGATTATATTATCATTTACTACATAACAATTATTTCGCTAATACACATATAAATATAGCCTACCGCTTTGTGGAAATTAATTATTTATTATCTCCATGCGCGATCGCGGTTGATTAAATTATAGTCAAACAGCACTTTGTCAGTTGGCATTTCATGATTTAACGTTAGATTAAATTTAGATCATAAAATGCCAACTGACAAGTGCTGTTTAACTTTATATAGTCTCGAGAAAAAAAGTTCGTTCATATTGCTCAGCACCTGACTGGGTTGATGATCAGGAAGCCTCAAGCAATGCCACTGAATGAAACTTTTGACAAGATTATCTTGTTTAAACACCCTAGATTATATTATCATTTACTACATAACAATTATTTCTCTAATACAAATATAGGCTACATATACCGCTTTGTGGAAATTAATTATTTATTATCTCCATGCGCGATCGCGGTTGATTAAATTATAGTCAAACAGCACTTTGTCAGTTGGCATTTCATGATCTAACGTTAGATTGAATCTAGATCATAAAATGCCAACTGACAAGTGCTGTTTAACTTTATATAGTCTCGGGAAAAAAAGTTCGTTCATATTTCTCAGCACCTGACTGGGTTGATGATCAGGAAGCCTCATGCACGGCCACTGCATGCCATTTTTGAAGGAAGCAGGCTTACAGGGCAGAATGCTGAAAGACTCTGTTTTCTACACTAAAACCTAGTTCTGCTTAACTGGGAGTAAATAGCTATGCACTCCTAAATAGCCCTCCAGCCCCCACCAATATGTTAGAATCATTTTTGTGCTTTATTTTTTTACCTGTTTTTATTTTTTTACCTCATCAAAGCTTTTATTTTAAAACAAAGACACTTAGTAACAGTGCGCTTAAATTTTTTGGACTCAGACCCCTCTATTTATTTGTGTATAAATATAATGTTTTTTTTTTTTTGTATGCAAGGGGGGAGTGATTGTTATAAATAAAATGTTTTTTTTCAGCTCATTTGTGTTTTAATAATTGTCAGAAACAGAAGTATAACAGTAAATAAATATCGGTTCTGCATATCGGTTATCGGGTACATAAACATACAAATAATCGGTATCGGTTATAAAAAACCAATATCGGTCGATCACTAAATGGAACACAATAATAATAATCATTATAATAATATTATTCTATATTATATTATTCATAATATATTATTCTTTTATACACATTCAGAGCCTTTATAAACTTTGAGAATTTATAAAATAATTATTCACTTCTCTCTTTTCCAGTGTCGATAGCCGTCTGATTGTTGTAAGTTAAAATAGCAGTAAACCTGCATCTCTGATTTGCCAGTTTCATTATAAAATACAAATTTACTAATAGTCACTGATGAAACTAAAAACATTTTCATTTGTACAGACACATCTCACTTCTATTCATTCCTCTTTTTTCTTTTCTCTCCTTTGTGTCTACAGCAGCTATACACACCCCAAAGGCTCTTTTAAGAGCCACATCACCAAGAGCGTCTTTGGCTTTGTAAGGATATACTTTGACTGACTATCAGATCCCAATCAGTATTTGAGTTTAGATCAGTTAAATCAACATCAGGCAGCATGTTAGTAATGGCATAGTTTAAAAAAAAAAAAAAGATCTTTGATCTGCCAGTTTTCATAGTAATACTCTAAAAAAAATATTCTTTGACTACTCTGTTCATCAATACAGACCCATACATAATTCATAAGTATATTTTCAATATCTCACTCATAATCAGTAAGGTTTCTTACTTTTCTTTCTTCTGCTTGTGTGTTAGTGACACCAACATACAACCCAAAGGCTCTTTTCAGAGCCACATCGCCCAGCATCCTTGGCTTTTTAAGTATGTTTCTACTGACTGTCAGACACTTTTAATTATTTGGGTATAGATCAATTAAAGTTATATTGTGCAGAAAACCAGAGCCATCAGTGTCTTTTAATAAACACATTAAAGAGGTTGTTTTTCTAAAGTACAGTCTAGCACCCTGCATTTATGACTAGTGTTGTCAAAAGTAGTAGTATTTGAAACAATACAATATCATTCTGCATTTCTGATTTAGCATGTTCATAATATACCGTTTAGTCAATAATAATTAATGAAAATAATACATATGAATATGTAGACATTTGCAATATCTCATCCATATTCACTCAGTTTTCCTATTTTTCTTCCTTTGTGTCAACAGCTCCTACATACACCCCAAGGCTCTTTTAAGAGCCACTCGCCCAGCATCATTTAGCATTGTAAGTACGTTTTTTAACTGTCAGACAATTTCTAATTATTTTGGTTTATATCAAATTAAAGCTACATTCTGCAGCAAGTCTGAGTCATCGGTGTCTTAAAGACATGAGAAGGGAGTTTCTTCTAAAATACAATGTAGTATCCTGCATTTATGATTGGCCATGCTCATTTTTGTGAACAATGACTGCTGTAAATTGCATACATTTTTTATCCATACAGATGTTTACAATCTCGCTCATAATCAGTAAGGTTTCCTACTTTTCCTTCTTCTGCTCGTGTCAGCGGCTCCAACATACAACCCAAAGGCTCCTTCCAGAGCCACAGTGCAGAGTGTGTCGTTGGCTTTATCTAGTTTTATATCAATTAAACCTTATTGTGCAGCAAGTCTGAGTCAGTGTCTAAAGACATTAAATTTATGATCCTGTTCTATCAATTTAAATGTAACGCGTTCATAATGAGTTGATTTGTAAATATTGTTATTTTTTCTTTAAAGACTATAGTTATAAATCTCTTAAGCTACTTTAAAGACTTTAGTTATTTAGTTAGAAGTAATTTAGCACATCTCTATCAATACAGATTTATGCAATATTGTCTCCCCTTTTGCTTGTCTTTAAACAGACCATTGGCATCCAATGCTCTAAGCTGTTTTTTTAACCATCAGGCAAATTCTTAGTGTTTGATTTTGGATTCATCTTTGATACTCATGTTGATTCATAGCGTAATTCAACAAAGCACATCCAGTATTTGTTAATATGCTCTATCCTTGTGTAATGTAATGTCTACCATTGTGAGTAATATATTACTATGCTTTCTTTGATTTATTAGATCTTGTGTCACCCTCCACTGCTGCCTCCACAGAGTTTTTTCCCTGCAATCTATTACTTTAAGGTACTTAACTTTCGCTTTAAGTAATATTTGTGTCATTATTTTGGATATGTAGTCATCTTGGTCACATGTGTTATTAGGCATGGAGAAACTAGATTCACATTTGCATTTTTTAATTTCCAGTTAAAAATCCAAGAATCACTTAATCCTCCAGCTAAACTAACTTACATTAAAGAGGCAAAATACAAAATGTTATGGGTGTGAAATTATTTATCCAGACAATTTAGTTGATGTTTACTTACAAGCACGCACACACACACACACACAAAGAATTTAGGCCACAACATAGAAAAAAACAAAAACAAAGAAAAATAATAAGAAAAGATAAAGAAAAGAAATACTCAACTGCCTCAGCTTTAATTAGGTAGTGGAAGGTGTGGGGATTTCAGACTCCAATGCTGAATGACAAAATAACCTTATAAAGTTTAATTATTAGACCTTTTAAGTGCATAGTGCGTAAGTACATGGTGTATTAAGTGCATAGTCCCTTGGAACTGCACATGTGTATTGCCTGATCTAACCTGAAAAATAAACTTTAACACAATGAGACAGTTGTTGAAACAACAGATTTCACTGGTATTTTTAAATATGAAATTAATTCATAAGGTTGGTGAACAGCTTTTGGAGACTTTGCCATTTACCTATTAAAGGAGACAGGAGCTTAACTTGCATGAAAAAGCGGTTCACAAAGTGTTTTAAAGACTGCTGCTAAATGAAAAGTCTTACAGGGACTATAACATAATTTAATAAAGATTAATTACCATTTTCGAAAAGCAGCAAGGCACATCTATGGCCAATCCTCTGTGCCATTCATCAGACACCATCAGAGTTTTTCCAGTGACACCGACACTTGGTCCATTCAAGCCAACACACCCGAATTTCATGAGGAATCCATAAATAACAATCAAGAAGTTCTTGGAAGTGCTTAGAAGGGGGGAAAAAATAACATTACATTTCTTGAGAACTAGAAATAGAACTTCACAAATCGACTAAAACTGTTAATTAGGATGTTGCTCATTAACCACATTCATGTTAACCTTTTTTTTTTTTTTTAACTGTAAAATATTCTGATTTTTTTCCTATGATGTACAAGGCTTTGATTTTCAAATTATGCCTTTACTGTTTTATATACAATAATGAATCCATATTTTTATGTTTAATATACTGTACATACTTAAATTCATTAAACTCTGACAGCGTTCGAGATATAGGTATTAAACAACTGAAAAATATTCACAATATTATTCCCTATAATGCACAAGGCTTGATTTCCATACCATGTCTTTGTTTTTATACAGTACTGAAACCATATTTTTCATGTTTAATATACTGTACCCACTTAAATTTGTTAATCTCTGACAACATTTGAGATTATGCCTGTATTGTTTTTATATACAATACTGAAACCATATTTTCTTATGTTTTATGTGTCCACTTAAATTGATTAGCCTAAACTCTGAAAACGTTTTGAGATATCAAACCAATATGGGTGAGAATCTCTATAGACACCTCACAATTCAATTACGATTCAGAGGGCTGCGATGCCATGATAAAACGATTATCAATGCATCTTTTGTCTGGGAGAACATTCGTGCATAGTATGTCAGGATCCTGCCCTGACAGCCCTGTCCATCTTGTCTCTGTTCCATGTTTCTCTGTTTGTTTTGTGTCTAAGCACATGGTTCTATCTTTGTTTGTGTCTGCCACGTGCTCCCCTTGTCCCACCTCCTTGTTACCCCTGGTCACGCCCCCTTGTTTAGTCCTTGTCTACTTGATTGTTTTCACCTGATCCTCATGTGTACTTTCCTATATATTGGGGTTTCTTTCCTTGTGTCTCTGCTGGTTCGTTTTTGGTGTTTACCCATCTCTTAGCCTAGAATTTATCCCTTTGAGCTTGATAATTATTTTGATATCTTATCTAGTTGTTTATATCCTTTTTTTGGTCCTTAGCTTTGTCTAGTTTAAAAGAAAAGGAAGTCTTTTTGTGTATTCTAATCTAGTTTTGTTTTTCATTCGATTTAAACTCATTTATTCTTGCTTAAGTGATTCCAGTTTTGGATTGAGTTTTGTTCTTACTCTTGGTTTATAGCTTTGGTTTTCTTTTGCTTTGTTCTAATTTTGTCTTCAATTGTCTGTGTCGTTTTGAGTCTTGTTTTTGTGTATTGACCTGTCTTGGCCCCACTCGGATTTCCTGACCACTGTACCCCACTGCCTGGAAGCAGCTCACCTCTCTCACGTGTCAAGTCTCTGGTCTTGTGAGTCTCTACCTGGCGACTAGTCTGGTGACGTTGCAGTTTCACTTGAAGCTACGAGTTTCCTGTGTCTACCTGACCCTTCCTCTGGAGCTGCCTACTCTGTGCTTGGGCCTGTGGTCATCTTGGACTGTCTCAGTGGTCATCCCTCCTGCCCGTATTGTTGTCTGCCCAGCCCATCTGTTTGAACTGTTTCACTGCAAATTCCCAAGCTGTTCCAGTCTTTGTCTTGTTAATAAAATACCCTTGTCTGCTCATTCTGCATTTGGGTCCCATTTCTTGCAGATCCCTGACATAGTACGCATTTCAAAACTGTGGATGTTATTAGGGCTGACTTGCATCTCATATCTTCATCCTGCTGAAATGTTCCTAAACATTCTTCAAAATGTGCATTCCGAATAAATAAATTTATTTCCAAACTAACATGCTTCATTTAAGTTTGTCTTCTCATAAACCATGTTTTAAACATTTTTTTTCTTACTGAGGCCATCCTTAAAAATATTTTGGTTTGCAGTAACAGTAATTAAAAAAAAAAAAAAACAGGTCTTTAGGTCGGTCTATTTTTTTTTTTTTCGAGTTTCATTGTTAAAAAAAAGGAAGATTTTGGTGATGGTGATGATGTAGGTATGAATGTAAACAAATTAGCATATTGTGACGTCACTGACTGGGTCTTCAACCCATAATTGCAAACCTCATTTTGATGCAGGCTATATAGACCACAAACAAAATAAAATCTTTGTCAAAAACATGTTTATTGCATGAATTTCGGGTGAGAAGAAAAAAAAGAGGTACTGTTATACTGTTTTACTTGCATCCACCACTAGGTATCAAGTTCAGTTTATTTGTATAGCGCATTTACAACAGCCTCCTGGCTGACCAAAGTGCTTTACATAAGAGCAAGAATATTATATATACATAAAGAAAAATAAAAAAATAAAATAAATAAAAAATAAAATAGACCAGACAAAAATTTTAAACCACCCATTTCAAAATGTAGCATATCACAGTAGTCAGTACACTAAGGAAAATAAAAAAGTTTTTAGCAAGGATTTAAGAATAGACAAGGAAGGGGCCAGTCTGATCTCTAAAGGCAGGGTATTCCAGAGTCGTGGTCCAGCCACTGCAAATGCACGCTCCCCTCTACGCTTTAGCCTAACACGAGGGACCACCAACAGAGCCTGGTCACAGGAACGTAGGTTTCTTGATGGAGTATAAGGATGAAGAAGTTCAGATAAATAGACAGGAGCTTTGTTATGAAGGGATTTATAAATGAAGAGGAGAATTTTAAAGTCAATTCTCTGAGAAATTGGCAACCAGTGAAGGGATCTGAGAATTGGGGTTATGTGTTCCTGTTTACGACAGTTTAAAAGAAGTCTGGCTGCAGCATTTTGGACTAGCTGAAGTCGTGCAATTTGAGATTTAGATATACCGCAATATAAAGAATTGCAGTAATCTAGACGTGATGTAACAAATGCATGAACAGCCATTTCTAGAGTTTTTGGAGTGAGAAAGTTTTTAATTTTAGACAGTAAATGAAGCTGATAGAAACTGGATCCAATAACAGAAGAGATATGTCTATCAAATTTTAAGTGTTGGTCAATAGTAAAACCTAGGTTCTTCACCCGTGAGGATCTAAAAACGGATAAACTATCTAGCTCAGGGCTTATACACTGAGAGGTATCATTAGGACCGAAAAGAATTACCTCGGTCTTGGCCTCGTTTAAGAAGAGGAAATTTTGGGCTAGCCATAATTTCACCTCCTCTAAACATTGGAGAAGAGAAGTGATCGCAGTGGAGTTGTTTTTCTTAACTGGAAGATAGATTTGAGTGTCATCTGCATAGAAATGAAAAGACACACCATGTTTTCTTAGGATAGAACCCAGAGGCAGCATGTACAGAGAGAATAGAGAGGGAGCTAAAATAGAGCCTTGAGGAATGCCACAGGTCAGAGGAGCAGGGGAAGAGAAAAAAATTCCCAGTTTCACTAAAAACCTTCTGTCAGATAGGTAAGACTGAAAGCATTTGCTTTTAGACCTACCCAAGACTCTAATCTAGATAATAGTATGGAGTGGTCTATGGTATCAAAAGCGGCTGATAAATCTAAAAGAATAAGAACCACAGAGTCCCCGGAATCAGTGGAGAGGTAAATATCATTTAAAACCCTCAAAAGGGCGGACTCAGTGCTGTGAGCAGACTTAAAACCAGATTGAAAAACCTCATAAATAGAATTACTAGTCAAAAAGTGTTGAAGTTGATTCAGCACAATTTTCTCTAAAACTTTTGAAATAAAAGGCATAACAGAAATTGGACGAAAATTTTTTAGAACAGTGTGGTCCAGTGAAGGCTTCTTGAGAAGAGGAGTGACTGTAGCAACTTTAAAGTCGGCAGGAACGGAGCCAGTTTGGAGACACTTATTAATAAGAGACAGCAGACCTGGCCCAATCGAATCAATAATTAATTTAAAAAATTTGGGGTGAATGATATCGCTAGAACAGAATGAGGGCTTAAGATTGTCAATCACCTCCTTCAATTCCTGGAGACTGATGGGTTGAAAAGCATCCAAAAATGCAGATGAAGATGACATGATAGGAGAGATGGTTAAAGTTAAAGTGGGGCAGACACCAAGTCTTAAGTTAGTAATTTTGTTACTAAAATATCTCAAGAAGCTTTCACAGAGAGCATCAGAGGCCACAGGCAAGGTGTTAATAGAAGGATTGGTAACCGACTGAATAATTGAAAATAAAACCTTAGGTTTAGAGTGATTAGATTCAATTATGTTAGAAAAGTATGCAGCTTTTGCAGACTTAGCTGCAGACTGGTATGAAGTAAGAGAGTCTCTGAACAATTGAAGAGAGATCTGCAGCCTGTCTTTTTTCCATTTACGTTCTGCCTTTCTACAGTTTTGTCTTAGGAGACGGGTATCAGAGTTTTGCCACAGTATAGATTTAGTTTTTTGCTTGTGAGGCTTAAGGGGGGCAGTTGCATTTGCTGCCTTAAGCCAGGCAGAGTTCAAGAGGCTAAGATGTTGATCAGCATCCAAGTCAGATAACGGTTGATCTAAGTGCAACTGTGAGCAACAATCAGCAAAACACAGGTTGAAATTTGTGCTAAACTGCGGAGAGTAGAAGCGAGAAAGATTTACAGTAGTATTTGAAAAGTAAGAGAGATCTGGAAGACACAGTGTGAATAATATAGGCTTATGGTCAGAGATCATAAAATCAGAGAGCACAACATCAGTCACATCAAGCCCATATGAGAGTACAAGATCCAACGTATGACCCTGAATATGAGTAGCGTCGCTGATCCACTGGGATAGATTAAAAGCATCGATAATATTAAGAAACTCATGTGATAAGGGGTTAGACGGACAGCAGACATGGATATTAAAATCGCCCACCAATAGAAAGCGATCGTAATTTGTGGCAATATTGCCGATCAGTTCAGTGAAATGCTGTATAAAATCCTTAGTGCAGTGCGGAGGACGGTAAATCACCACTAGACATACAGGACCATGAGTGACAAGTGTTCATTGAACCGATTGTAAAATCGATTTTGCATGTCTAAATAAGTTTTATATGGCAAATAACACCAAATATAGGTAAAACCATGGACAACAGGCAGGACGAATGTAAAGACCAATATTTCTGATGATTTATTGGCGTGAAGTTACGTGCACAATGACAAACAGGAGAGCAACATTTTCGAAAAACAATAAGCAAAGTGGACCGCCATAATGCAAAACATTTACTGCAGGCTTCAACGTGGCTGTTTTTACGAATAGAAATGTCAACCACAACAAAAAATCGCATAGGCGATTCTAGGACTGTCAAAAAAAATATTTGTTGAATGCAAAAACGTTGCATTCGAATTTTAGGTGTGCATTAAGGAAGCTGCCTTATGAGCCCCGGTACTTCACAGTCCGTGTTCCATTCCATCTCGCCGTGCACACAGCCGTGTTTACACAACTTTCAAAGGCGGACGAGCTCGACACGCAGTAGCTGCTGTTTCATCTTTCACCTCGTGTACGCGCACTGTCCGCGCGGTCTCAAAAAATGCCTGCACGCGGATGATGAAAAGGACATAATGCAGACAGTGTGCGGAGGCCGCAGTATATCTTTATCAGTGTTGCTCAAAAACATTCAGCTTTTGCTTTGTTATTAAAAACTTTTATTTTGAATGATTGAGCGATGAACGATTTGGAATGATGATTGCAAATGCGGTTACTTCCATTCACGCTGAAACGACTTCCGTTTAAACTGAAAATTCACGCACATCCACATATGAAATCACTTGCATATATATGTACACAAATAATGCATAAAGTTTTATTTTTTATGTATGCGCGAGTGTTTTATATGTATGTGCGAGTGTTTAATAGGTGTATATGCACGAATCAAGTTTATGTGTAGGTGTGTATCCAGCGAGTTTATATGTGCGAGTGTTTGATAGGTGTGTATGCACACATTGCTAACATTATATGTATTGGTATCGATTTCATATTAGTGTTCACGTGTATTTTATATATGTATTTTTGAACATCCAGTAGTATGCATGTATATGCGAGTAATTTATAGGTGTATATGCACGTGTATATAAATATATGTTTTGTTTATAGTTCTTTAAGCAAACTCAATTTAAAATATTTTTATGAACCAATTATTATTATGTTGTTTTTTCACAGTTATGTATTCTAATGCTTTGAATAAACGTTCAGTAATATTTTGCTAGATGCGCTATAATGAGGCCTAACTGAAATTATGCATTTTTAATTCGAATACAATTCGAATTTTGATCATAATTAAGTAAAAAAATTCAAATTTAGTTTTTCAGCTATTTTGACAGCCCTAGGCGATTATTGCCCGAATCTGTATCTGTATGCATGAGACTCTCTGAATACCGGCAGAATTCACATTTCTATTGTATAAAGAGAAACATTGTGCAGAAGTATTATTTGCTGTTATGCATGTGTGTCCGAAAATATGTCATCATGTGTCATCAGAAATATTGGTCTTTACATTCGTCCTGCCTGTTGTCCGTGGATTTACCTATATTTGATGTTATTTGCCGTATAAAACTTATTTAGACATGCAAATCGATTTTACAATCGATTCAATGAACACTTGTCACTCAAATCAAACAGGATTTTTTTTCACAAAAGTGACAACCCAAGAAAGCAAAGTAAACGGTCTCTCATTTGTAGGTTGCATTGATACCTAGTGGTGGATGCAAGTAAAACAGTATAACAGTACCTCTTTTTTTTTCTTCTGACCTGAAATTCATGCAATAAACATGTTTTTGACAAAGATTTTAATTTGTTTGTGGTCTATATAGCCTGCATCAAAATGAGGTTTGCCATTATGCGCCCGAAGGCACGGGCAGAAGATCCAGTCAGTGACGTCGCGATATGCTACTTTGTTTAAATTCATACCTACGTCATCACCATCACCAAAATTGTCAAAAAAAAGTTACTGTTACTGCAAACCAAAATATGACAGACGTTAAATGTATAATATCATATTATTTCCAAGCACTGTAACGTTACCTGCAAGTATGACACATTGAATGATTTCTGCTTATAATACCACAACCTGGCATATGTTCTTCGGCCAGTTGCATTACTGAATGCTGACCGAAAAAACAAGCCTTGTGCATTATTATTATTATTATCATTATTGCTTCTGGCGGTTGCGGGTTGAGTGGCAGGTTTTCGCGGCAGCTGCAGCTGCCAAGCAAAGATTTTACTCAATCTCACATAATAAGAACATATCGCAAATGCTTACCTCGACTTACGTCGCAGCCTACAAGCACTTAAAAACGTCAAAGAGGCCCAAGAACCGCTTCATCCTAGAAACAGTCATGTGTCGACATGAGTTGCTCATCTTCTTCTGCTTCAATTTTTAATTGGCGGGAGGCAACTACTTAAGGTGCATATCCGCCACGTGCATATCCGCCACCTGCTGTACTGGAGTGTGGACCAGCGATCTGTAATATTCTTAATAAATTAGAACACACACACACAGGGCCCTATTTTAACGATCTGAAACGCAAGTGCGGGTCTCGGCGCTGTTGCTATTTTCCCGGCAGGATAAATGGCTCTTGCGCCCGGCGCAAATCTGAAATGGGTTGGTCTGAAGTAGCTTCATTATTCATAGGTGTGGTTTGGGCGTAACGTGAAATAAACCAATCAGAGCGTCATCCAACATTCCCTTTAAAAGCAGGTGCGCAAGTTCCATTATGGATTGCTATTATTATGGCGTATTTACCAGGCGCACGCCAGGAGCGGTTCACAGCCGAGGAGACTGATGTTCTTGTAAGAGCAGTGAAAGACAGAGAAGTTGTGTTGTATGGGGATGGGAAAATAATTAGCCTGAATAATTTGTAAGCTAGATTTATGCCTATTTTTTTCACATCTTCGTGTCACACCACAATGATTTCCGTCATTTCATGTGTTAATATTTTTTTAGTGTAACAATTTATGATTTGCAAAAATAACTGTTGCATCTGTGTAGATTACATGAGCAAAGTGTATGCGCGTTGTGCACGCTATACATTATGGTCAAGCATGCGCCCTTAAAATAGCATAATGAACAACGCGCAACGCGCCACTGACTTTAGACCAGGTTTTTTCTGGTCAGTGGCGCAATTGTTTAATGGAACAGCAAAATAGCACCAGGGATTGTTTGCGCCGGAACACGCCTCCTTTTTTTGCGCTGAACCGCCCTGGGAGCGCAAGTTCATTCACTAGTTTAGCGACGTGCTTCTGTGGAGGGAAAAGCGCGCTTTGCGCGGGTGCAAAATAGGAATGACACATGCGTCGGTGTACAAAGTCAATTGCGCTGGGTGCAAGATAGGGCCCACAGAGAGATATATGTATGTCTATATATATGTATAAACTACAATCTATTCATTAATCCAGTCTCTTTCAGAAAAATAAGTACACCTTTATATGTTTGTCCTTCATTTAATATATCCTTAAGACTTAACACATTAACCCCATATTTCTTTTCAATCTTATTCTTCCACTGCGTCCCAATGTGCACACTATTCACCCTATCTGCCCTAAATAGGATTGAAAATTAATAATATCATGAACATAGAATGTAGGATGTACCTGACAAATGCGTGACTCTTCTCGGGTTCTTCTTCTTCAGTAATTCATTGGTGAACGAAACACGAAACTATTTGCACCGCCACCTAACGGAATATTTGTTATAAACATTAAGACCAAATGTCAAAATGTTTCTTTATGACTTATCAAATACCTTATGTAAGATTATAATAATAATAATTAATAGTTACAAAAAAAAAACACTTTATAGTGGTCCTGCTTTATAGGCAACCCCACGTGTATATATGTAAATCAATTGCATATGGCTGTTAAATATTATTTTGCATGTTGCTTATCTTTAGGCAATGTAAAGCTTTAACCAATTGCCAATAAAGCTACCTGAATCTAAATCTATTGTCAGTTTCAAATTGACAGACATTTGTTCAAAAAAAGTGCCAAAACTAGACATAATGATACTTTATTTGGCCAATTAAAGCAATTACATAGTCAGACAATTGTCACTGGGCCTCATGTACCACTTTTAATTAATAAATTAAAATAAAACAATTCAACAATTATACTGCCCCATATTTTTAACCATTTAGTGTATTTTCCTTACATTCAACATTGCAATGTACTGGCAAACGTAATTTTACAATAAATACAATACTTTGGATTTAGAATGAATGCAAAATCCAGGAGGCAGCGCTACACAAGGCAGTGGAAATTTGCCCGGAGGTCATTGGCTGAAAGGATGATTGGAGAGCAAACAATATCTTATCCCACGATATCTCAACATAATCAAGGCCATTTTAACATGGATGGAGAAAATGACAATCCAGACCACCACAATGTTTTTGAGAGTGAAGAGACTGGGATCAGTGATGAGAACTGCAGTACAGGACAGGAGAGTTTGGAAAACAATGTTAACGAAGAGAACTGCAGCTCAGGACATAGGAGTGTGCCTGAAGTCAATGAAGAGAACTTCAGTTCAGGCCTTAAAGATGTGGATAAAATGCATCCAGCCTCTCTTGCAATGTTTCTTCAGTTATGGGCTACAAAACACAACATTGCGCATAATGCCATTGATGACCTTCTGAAGGAACTTAAAAATAATGGTCATCCAGAACTGCCTTCAACAGCAAGAACCTTGTTGCAAACTCCAAGAAGTGTTAAAACAGTGACAAAGTCAGGGATGGAGTGTGTCCATTTTAACTTAAGGGAGAGCCTTAGTCGGCAGTTGCAACACTACCCGAGGGATATAACTGAAGGAATAACAGGAGATTTCATTCAATATAGATGGACTGCCCATTTTCAAAAGCAGCAAAGCACATCTATGGCCCATCCTCTGTGCCATTTACCTGAATCCTGTCAGAGTTTCTCCTGTGACACTGACACTTGGTCCTTCCAAACCATCAAATTTGGATTTTGTTGAGGATGCCATCAAAGACATCCAGGAACTCCTTGACAATGGTTTGGAGGGAAAACAGATTAAAATTAAATGTGTTGTCTGTGATGCACCTGCAAGAGCCATGGTTAAAAAGATAAAACAGTTCTCAGGATATTATGGGTGCGATAAATGCACTCAGAAGGGCATGTGGGTTTCTGGACGAGTGACCTACCCAGAGGTAGAGAATCTCACTCTACACACGAATGAGATTTACCGTACCGAAATGGCGAGACGGCAGAAAGATGAGGCCATTTCAATGTCCCCATTTGTGAGGCTCCCTTTGGACATGGTTAATCAATTTCCAATAGATTATATGCATCAAGCCTGCCTGGGGGTCACAAAAAAATTATCACAAACTGCATGAGAGGAGAGAGGAATGTCCGGATGTCTGCTGGAGAAATCAATCAAGTGTCCCAAAGGCTGCTCTCACTTCGGAAAGCCATTCCAAGCTGTTTTGCACGAAAACCAATGGGTCTAGAAGACATTGATAGGTGGAAGGCAACTGAATTGCGGCAGTTTGCAGTATACACTGGCAAGATTGTGCTAAAAGAAATTCTGGCAGATGAGTTGTATGACCACTTCATGGCATTCAGTGTTGCCTTGAGCCTTCTTCTTTTACCAAACCTGGCAGTGGAACACAACAGCTTCAGCAGTGAGCTGATGACTTTCTTTCTCGCAAAAACAAAAGAGCTCTATGGAGATCACTTCATGGTGTACAACATACATTCCATGCTACATCTACCAGCAGAAGCAATGAATTTCGGCACTCTTGATGCTTGTGGCGCTTTCCCATTTGAGAACTTTATAGGAAAGCTTAAGCGACTCATAAGATCAGGAAGTCAACCACTTGTCCCATCGGCCAAACGGTACGTGGAGCTGGAGCAGGCAAATTTTCCACGCATACAATCTGTGGCAACAAAAAAGTTGAAAGTCACAAGACCGAACAACGCTTTCATTCTCCGGGAGGGGAAGTGTTGTTTGGCCATTGAAGAAAGAGAGGAGATGGATGAGTCCGGATCTCCAAAGATATTATGCAAGGTTTTTGAGAAATCTGAACCACTTTTCAGAGATCCATGTGACTCACGTCTGATTGGCTGTTTCAAAGTGCAGTCAAGGCAATCAGTAATGAAACTCATCCCAGAACAGCAGCTGACAAGAACGGCCATAATGGTGGAAGAAAACCAGGAGACTTTTTTTTGGCTGTCCTGCATACAATTTAACTCTCTCTCTCTCTCTCTCTAGCCAGCATTAAATGGTGGGGCCAATGTGGGTCCCATATGGGCTTTAAATAAGGGTCCCATAAGTTCCATGTTGCCCAATTGGGGAGTAGCCCCAGAGTGCTGCCTGGATGATGGGTCGGGGCAACACATTAGGGAGGAGTGACACGTGTAGCCCAGCCCATCCCCAAATTTCATTGGTTTATAATACAGCAGAGCTTATTGGCATAGATGCTCAAGACATGAGTATGCGCATTCCTTTGTGTATGTTTTGAACGATCTATGCTGTTTGTCTGTACTACAGATTGATTAATCGCTAATTACAGCGATTTCAGTTAGAATCAACTGGCTAATGTTTTTTTTAA
The DNA here is from genome assembly GCF_003368295.1 of Carassius auratus. Lineage (NCBI taxonomy): Eukaryota > Metazoa > Chordata > Actinopteri > Cypriniformes > Cyprinidae > Carassius > Carassius auratus. The sequence continues at coordinate 67,346 of NW_020527612.1, read as the reverse complement.
CTGAAGACGAATTAGTTAGATTAGTTAGATTAAGTTACCAACAAACGCTTGGTGACAGCATCTCTGAGTAGCCTACTTCAGGCAGAAAAGAACAGAGCTGTGTAAAATGTATTATAATACATGCTCATTTATTAATTGGCCATGATATAGTCCTATACCTATATTACGTTAAAAAAAGTCAGATTTTCATAAAAGCAGACATATGTTTTAACATTGAGCAGTTTAAGAGCTGGGTGAAATGCTAATAAATATTATCAACTGTTTGAGATTTAGCTATTTTGTATAATAATATTTTTATAATATATATTTAAATGTATAATCTTCGTGTTAACATTAAGGATGAATAAGCACAAACTGATGATGATAATATGATAAATTACTGTAGATCAGTAAGACATCATGCAGCTAGGAATGTGGCAACAATGAGTGCCGTCATCGAGTGTTTATTTGTAAACAATAACTTAATCTAACTAAAATTACCACAGTTACTAGACAGATAACAAGATACGATTCTAGACTTAGCACATAATGTCACGGAGTGACTGTGACGGGGCGGAACCAAAAATGAGGAAGATTAGTTCCGCCCGGACCATATATCGCAAACACCGCCGCTTCCGGGAACGCCGATGAACCCAAATCGGCGTGTTATTGGGAACAGGTGTTGAGCGTGGCGATCACTGATTGGGCAATTCGGGGAAGAAGAGACACATAAATAGGGCATCAAAAAACACAGGAAGGGTTGGTGATTCCCAGTAGTTATAGAGGTCGGGATCGTTGCGTCACGTCGCAATGCATTGTGGGAATCGCGGTACAGAAGTAGATGTACTGTATAGTAGGCATTAGGTAACGTTGGTCATTTGGTCATTAATTTTGATTATTTTTTGGAAAATGGTTCAGTATTGCTGTATTGTGAACTGCTGTAATCGGTTTCATGATCGACAGGGCAAACGCCTCGTGAATCATATTAGTTTTCAACATTTTCCTACTTGGAAAAAAAACACAAGGTGTCTGAAATCACCAAGAGGTGTCAGATGGCTTGGGTCGCCGCTGTACGGAGGGAAACCATCACCTTCGATAATATTATAATACATAGTTATGGTAAGACATGTTGTGTATGGTCTCTGATCGCTTTTTGATATTTTTGTGCTGACTGTATTTAACAAATTTGAACAACTTGTTTAAAGAAAATAAATAAGAAAACTGGAACTAACTTCAAAATAGGAAGTTAAGCGTCTTGTTTTGGTGAATGGTGGGTTGTGTCTGAGGTGAATGTTCGTCTATATTATACCGGATTACAGAACTACCGGATGAAAACAGTGGATTTTTGCAAGTATGATAGGTGAGTAATTACTCCTGAAGTGTAACAAACCCGCATAGACATGCTTCATAGCTCGCAGAATCTGATAACTGTGTGTGTGTGTGTCACCACTGATGCTTGGTTAATGTTAACATTTCCTTAGTGAGAACGATTGTTTTTTCCACGTTTAATTTGCAGATCCATTTGTGATCTGCAGGTGAGCCTCCAGTGACTTTACATTTTTTAATTGATCGGAGGTGTAAGCGCTCACTCCACAGACCCGGTAGGAGAAATTATCAGGGAAACTGAGGCTTGGTAAACTTTGTGTTCATAGGGATTGATTCCGCCTACAACCCCTTTTTTTTTTTCTTTTTTTTTTTTTAAGTAGCGTTGTTTGGCTACATTATTAAGTTTGTCCGTATAGGTATAGGCAACTTTTTTTGTCACGTTCTATAACTTTTTCTGGAGACCGGCTATTATCTTATTACAAACCTGCTTTGCGATGCCTCTAAAATGGCCGCCGTTACCCACAATGCACCATTCCATAACGTCTACGCCCGAGCTCTATTGTGGGTGCAACGGAGCGGAGGAGAGAGTGGGAGAGAGAGTGTATGGTGTACTGTGGAGCTTGGGCAAAGAAAGATACACACACAGGGCTGAGTATACAAATATCTTTATTGGAGCATTGTGTTCAGATGCATTGTGTGATGTGGAGTTAACACACATTGAAGATCTGCTAGGAGGAATGTCTGGCTGTGACATTTCCTCTGGCCGTCTGCTGCATCGGTGCCCCCAACGTCCAGGAACTAATCCCCGGTCCTATGTGGTTTTGACCCTAATTCACAGTGAGTGTGTGGAGTGCAGTGGGTGAGTCCTTTTCTTTGCTGTGTGTACACTTGAAGTTTGCAGTGTCGTGCTGTGTCATGTCGTCAGTAATCACCCTTTAGGCTGGGAGAGAAAACCCTGTGGAGAAGACCGTGCACCGGTGTTGTGAGACGACCGTCTTTTATATACATGCCGGCTCGTGGCTTTGGACTCCTACTCCGCCGATTGGTGACGTGTCAACAATAGCAACTAAGGAACAGTGTGCATATTGTGGGGGACGACGACTGAGAGAAGTGTTGGCTGCTATGTGAACATCCAGCTGTGTAGCCCTTGTGTATGAATACCTGTTTGTGGAGTGCTTTCAGAGGTTCGCCCCTGTCTAGATCTCTGGTCCGTTGTCTGGAAGAGAGGAGTGGGAAGCGTTTGAGTTATTCCTGAGGTACATACCCGGTGGCATAAACTTACCTGAAGACACCCAGCGTGGTGACACCAGCTGAGGCCGTGAGGGCCTAACGTGCAGCAACTTCAACCTGTAATTCCATCCACTCTTGGTCAAATTCGAGAGGTGGTGTGTCTTTCTCCATATATTCACTGAAGCGAAGTACATTTGTGAAGGAACTCTGCCTGTCACCAGTCCTACAGGTCTGAGCTTGAGGCTCTGAGTCGTCGTGGGAGTGTTACACCTCCACGGTTGGTGGTGACCGTTTCGAGTGTTGGTCTGGGAAGTCTGCAACGGTGAAGACCACAGTCGTCGTGACATTTACACCTTCTCTAGACTCCCGAGCTGAAAAGGGCTTAAGCCTGACGTCCACCTCGAGGGTCTGTGAGTTGTGTCCATTCAGTATTGTCATTGAATACCCACCTGCATGCCCAAAGTCAAGCTCCAGTTACCCCTGTATACCCCTCTGTACGCCTAAGCTAAGAGCCAGCATATTGCCTTTGTATACTCACCTGTACGTCCAAAGTAAAGACCCAGTTGTCCTTCTGCATACGTACCTGTACGCCCCGAGTGAAATACCAGTGCATCGCCCTTGCATACTCACCTGCAAACTCCATCCGTAGGGTTTACCTGGACTAAAATCGAAGTTAAGGATTGTGTATCTTTCTTGCATACTTACCTATACACCGAAGGCCAAGACCCCAATATATTCACCTGCATACTTACCTGTGGACCTTTTAGGTGTTTCCAACTGCAGACCCAGCATCTAGTGGCGAACGGCGTCAGGTACGCGCCCCACCCAATTCACCAGAATTACTTGCCTTCACCCTGCGTGCAGGGACTGGAAGGGCCCCACCGACGGTTCTCCTGCAGAAGAAACACAAAGGCACTACTGAGAAAAACCCTGTTGAGTCACGTGAAGGAAAGGACACCAATTTACCTACAGACTTACCTGAGAGTCCCCGTGACCGAGTCAGAAGCGACTCGGACCTATACTCTCTGGCCCCGAGAGTGGATTTTAGATTCCCTTTTCCCTTCCCTTCAAACCTTTTAAGTAATTTAAATAAAGTTTGTTTTAATTATACTCACTCTCTCTCATGTGTCTGGTCATTGGGGTGTTCTTGGGACCTCCTCGAGGTGGAAACTAGGGAGGGGCGAGACTCACGACATCTGTGGTCCGCTCCGACCTGTGACAATAATATTTATTTAAATGGCCAAATCAATAAAAAAAATTGTACATAAAGGAATGTGCATGCCCAATCTGTTGCCTCGCCCCATTGTCCAGGCTGCACCCTGGAGTACTTACAATTGGGACCAACAAACCCATAAGGGACCCTTATTTAAAGCCTACAGGGAGTGCAGAATTATTAGGCAAGTTGTATTTTTGAGGAATAATTTTATTGAAAAACGACCATGTTCTCAATGATTCCAAAAACTCAATATCAAAGCTGAATATTTTTGGAAGTAGTTTTTAGTTTGTTTTTAGTTGTAGCTATTTTAGGAGGATATCTGTGTGTGCAGGTGACTATTACTGTGCATAATTATTAGGCAACTTAACAAAAACAAATATACCCATTTCAATTATTTTCAGCAGTGAAACCAATATAACATCTCAACATTCACAAATATACAAAAACAAATCAGTGACCAATATAGCCACCTTTCTTTGCAAGGACACTCAAAAGCCTGCCATCCATGGATTCTGTCAGTGTTTTGATCTGTTCACCATCAACGTTGCGTCCAGCAGCAACCACAGCCTCCCAGACACTGTTCAGAGAGGTGTACTGTTTTCGCTCCTTGTAAATCTCACATTTCATGATGGACCACAGGTTCTCTATGGGGTTCAGATCAGGTGAACAAGGAGGCCAAAGTCATTAGTTTTTCTTCTTTTAGACCCTTTCTTGCCAGCAACGCTGTGGAGTACTTGGACGCGTGTGATTGAGCATTGTCCTGCATGAAAATCATGTTTTTCTTGAAGGATGCAGACTTCTTCCTGTACCACTGCTTGAAGAAGGTGTCTTCCAGAAACCGGCAGTAGGACTGGGAGTTGAGCTTCACTCCATCCTCAACCCGAAAAGGCCCCACAAGCTCATCTTTGATGATAGCAGCCCAAACCAGTACTCCACCTCCACCTTGCTGGCGTCTGAGTCGGACTGGAGCTCTCTGCCCTTTACCGATCCAGCCACGGGCCCATCCATCTGGCCCATCAAGACTCACTCTCATTTCATCAGTCCATAAAACCTTAGAAAAATCAGTCTTGAGATATTTCTTTGCCCAGTCTTGACATTTCAGCATGTGTGTCTTGTTCAGTGGTGGTCGTTTTTCAGCCTTTCTTACCTTGGCCATGTCTCTGAGTATTGCACACCTTGTGCTTTTGGGCACTCCAGTGATGTTGCAGCTCTGAAATATGGAAAAACTGGTGGCAAGTGGCATCTTGGCAGCTGTACGCTTGACTTTTCTCAGTTCACGGGCAGTTATTTTGCGCCTTGGTTTTTCCACACGCTTCTTGCGACCCTGTTGGCTATTTTGAATGAAACGCTTGATTGTTCGATGATCACGCTTCAGAAGCTTGGCAATTTTAAGAGTGCTGCATCCCTCTGCAAGATATCTCACTATTTTTGACTTTTCGGAGCCTGTCAAGTCCTTCTTTTGACCCATTTTGCCAAAGGAAAGGAAGTTGCCTAATAATTATGCACACCTGATATAGGGTGTTGATGTCATTTAAAAAAACCACACCCCTTCTCATTACTGAGATGCACATCACCTAATATGCTTAATTTGTAGTAGGCTTTCGAGCCTATACAGATTGGAGTAAGACAACATGCATAAAGAGGATGATGTGGTCAAAATACTCATTTGCCTAATAATTCTGCACACAGGGTATATGGAACCCACATTGGCCACACCATTTAATGTTGGCTTATTTCTCTCTCTCTCTCTCTCTCTCTTCTTCTCCCTCGCTCTCTTTTACACACATACACATAAATACACATTACCAGAACAAAGAACCAAGGAATATTGCCCTTAATGAACAAAATGGGTGTGATGCAATATTTAATTGTGATATATTCATAAACTTGTATGTAATATGTACATTTTGAAACATAAATATTTTGTTTTTATGTTTCAGCAGTGTCACATCTGTTAAGAGAGCCAGAGTCCTCATCTGATGAAGCCACAAAGAGTAAGCAAACAGTTCTTAGTCACAATCATGCATACACATTTAAGGAACTGACTCCATATAATATTTAATTTCTCCAGACTACCGCACAAAGGTCTTACAGAAGTTGCAAGAACTCTGTGAGAACCAGCTTGATATCCTTGCTATGCAACGGACAATTCTGGCTGCTGTGGCTGTTCCAGGGGTTGAAGCAGAGGAGGGGGTTCTAGAAAATGGACCCTGTCAAACCATTGAACAAATTAAACAGCTTGACAAAACATTTGACACTCCAGAAAAAAGGACAAAGATGGTAACAAATAAATAAAAACATATGGATAAGCTGTATAGTATATACAGCAGGGGTTCTCAAACCTGTCCTGGAGGAGCCCTGACCCTGCACAATTAGCATGTCTCCCCTATCAGACACCAAATTTATGTCTTGCAGTCTCTACTAACGAGCTGGAACGGGTTTCCCAATAACGATTGATCTTAGCCCTTAAGATTGTTTTCTACGACTCATTTTTTTGTTTCATGTGCGTTTCCCAAAAATGCACTTAACACAAATGCAACTACCCTTGCTTTAATTGCTACTTAGGAGTCGCTATCTGTTTGTCAAGTAGTGAAATGTCACCTTAAAGAATAGCTCATCTTAGTAGTGCACGCTCATTTATTGAAATGTTAACATAATGCTGCTAGAGACAACTCAGATATCATAATTAAACAATATTATTTTAATACAATATTATATCATATTATACATAATATATAAATTTATATCATAGTACTAAGGTTAGAGTTAGGATTCATTTTTTTTGTTCAGTTATTTAATTTAGATATGTATTTCTATTTTTCTGCCCCTTTTAATTAGTCTATATATATATTAAAAGCATCAACAACAAAAAACAATTAATAAAGTGTACAATAAGGTACAATCAAATCAACTAACATTTGTAACTCTTGAATATCACATTGTAGAATAAAACATGTTTTATGCTTTCAGGGGAGCGTTTCCCTAAACCTTCTTAACGCTATACGTCGTTCTTAAGTTAAGCTAGGCCACCTTATCATTAAAGTGAAAGTCGTAACATTTGCCAAGTAGCCCATACTCGGAATTGGTGCTATGCATTTAACCCATCCAAGTGCACACACACAGCAGTGAGAAGTGAACACACAGTCAACACACACCTAGAGCAGTGAGCAGCTATAGATCCAATGCCCGGGTAGCAACTTGGGGTTCGTGCCTTACTCAAGGACACTTCAGTCATGGGTATTGAGGGTGTGAGAGAGCACTGTTCATTCACTCCCCTCACCTATCCTGCCACCTACAACCATCATGTTAACTCCCTAACCACAGCTGCCCCCATTAATAATAGTAATACCTTCTGTAAGTCATACTTTCGTAAGATTGGTCTGGACCACTATACCTTATCACATTTGACAATTTACAGTTCTTTACATCTCATTCTATACGAATATAATATTCGTGCAAAATCAAACAATGTGACGTCCGCGGAACCATTTATGTGCACTAAATATTTAGCAAACAAACAAACGAATGAATTAACTAATTAATTAATCGCACGGCAGCAAAATAAGCTTTGGTATTTGGAGGGGTACAAATGGACGCAATCTGATGAATATTTAACTTTGTAGTTGGCCGGCTAAAACCATAGACTGTAAAAATGTCATCACTGGATGGGTAAGTCAATTGTGTTGTTAGCTAACGTAATCGACCCCGTCTTTGTAGCGCGTTAAGAGACAGCATTATAGGGAAACGCACTCCAGAAATGTATATACAATGCACAGTATGCATGGTTGTTTTATTATTTCATTCTACTTCTAGGAGCAACACAGAAGAATTTTATATCACTGAAGTCAGTTGAGGTGGAGGATCTGATTTCACTGGCCCTAAAATTTGCCCCCCACAGGAACTTAAAATGGTAATTACACTTTATTAAAATCTATTTTGATATGCATTACAACTGTCGATAGAACTGAGGCAAAAGTATCTTATCTAATTTTACTGTAAGATTGAACAATATTGCCAGCAAGAACCCCTTTTAACAATCTTCAACGGCAGAAATGCAAGTAATCGTGCTGGCGCTTCAGGTAAAAAAGTCTGCACAAACATTTGAATATGGGCCAATAATAGAGCAGATTTATAGGCCTATAGTTTTTTTAAACCATATTCACCGGTCTACATTAGACAGATATGAGAGATGTAGCTACGTATAAATTGAAGGATTTCAGACGTTTTAATATGATTTAACCAACTCCAGGGTACGGCTAAAAGCAGCCAAATGCATTACACATCATAAACCCGTCTTTTTAGACAAAAAACAGTCATGGGTGTCATGGCTAATGTTTAATGGGACTGAATTTGTATTTAACAATTTTAAATACAACCGCAAATAAATTATAGCATTATCAATAACTCTGATATATGGCGAGTTTAAGCACGCGCGCGCACACACAAACACACACATATCGTTATAAATCACTGAGGCTGTATACTCTGTGAAATTAATCTCTTTCTTTCTTTGTACGTGCATCTGAGCTTTGTTTATGATGAGAGAATTCGCGCAGGCGCACTCAAAACTGATGCCTTTTAGCGATGACTCACTTTAAAAACGCCTAAAATTAAATGTGGTGCAACATGCAGATCTTAATTTGATTCCATAGTAGACAATGTTTTATTTGTTTATCATTAGTTGCTGTTAAGATTAAACGAATGTCGCTCTCATAAAAAAAAAAAAAATACAGATTTTAATTACTCATTTATGGATCAAATCATTTAGATACAAAAATTAAGATTTAAGTAAAATATGCTGAATATATAATTTTGTACAAATATGTATAAAAATGCTATAAATAGCCAGGCTGCTAATAAGACTGCAGTTTCACGTTTTGCGTCTGCATAACAAAAGACATTTTTAAACGTGATGATACGAAATAAAACGAGTCGTATAATGAAGAAAAATATTTAGAAAAAAGGGGTAAAAAGTAAAAATGAATTACTTTTTAAACATATTTAAGGCCTGAAGGCAAACTCCCATTTCTTGAAAGCTGTCCTACGTGATCGTGAATAGAACACCTTTTACCGCACAGTTAAAGCGGAAAAAAAACCCTGCATGATAGCAGCTCACAGACACGCGAAAATTTGAATTAATGAAGTAAAAAGTTCCCCAGAGTACATTGATCTCAACCAATTCAGCACCAACGCAATGGACAGCACCTCGCAACGACGCACGTAAGAAGGTATAGGCTACCTCAAGTAACCCCCTAAGGCAGAAAAGCATTTTGAGATCCCTAAAAAACTGAATTGTGAGGAAAAAGTCGCAAATACCTTTTTATTTATCCGAGAACAGGCTTCCAGTAACTTGTACACATGGAATAAAAATATTGCACGGGAAATTCAAAGCATAAATAAATGGTTTACGTTCCACAAACTTGAACAGGCCTAAATATTTGTTCGAATGCGTTAAAAGGTTAACTTGACAGTCCCATATATTACGATTTTACAAGCTGATCGTAAAAGTATGCTGAAGTGACTCTTTATGGTTAGCCATGAATGTATATGCATTAATTTATGAAGTAGAGTATTTATTTAACGGCTCATGTAATTTAATCTGATTTCCATGCTCCTTATGCTACATTTATTTCTTCGTTACTTTTACAGATGACTGAGGCAGAAGAAGAGAAAGACGAGTACAGTGGAAAATGATTATAAACATTTTGTAGTTAATTGGTAGTAATTTATATTTATAGGTAATTTATAGTTAATTTATTTGTTCATGCTACATGCTTGCTTTTGTATGTTTATATATAATTATTTATTATATATTACTCATTCCTATATTATATATAATTTATTTATTGATGATTAAATGTTTTGGAATTCGACAATAAATCTATGAATATGAACATGGATTGTGGACTGATTTATTTATATAGATTTACTGTTGTATATGTAACTATGTACCAATGGAGGAAAAAGATAAGAATTAATAAACGTGATGAATTGGGTTAGGTTCCCATAACGCTCCCCTAACGTTCCCCTAACGTTGGTCTGACGTTCTACAAACCAGAAACTAATGTTCTATTTCCGTAAAGAAAACTTTCCTGGCTAACCAAAAACTAACCTTAAAAAAAATAACGTTTTGGGAACCAAAAACTAACGTTCCCAGAACGTTTTGGGAACCAAAAACTAACGTTCCCAGAACGTTATGAAAATTGTTAGTAGGGTAATCCCTGTTCTTATAGAAGCAGCCACCAATAACAGTGAATGATTGCAGTCCAGTTTCACTAACAGCAGTAATCATGAAGTGCTTTGAGAGATTGGTCTCCCAGTATATCAAATCCAGCTTGAGCTGCAGCAGTTTACATACAGAGCAAACAGATTTACAGCATCAGCACAGTCCTTCACACTGCACTCAACCTACTCCAGCTTCAGGAGACCTTTGTAAGATTGCTCTTCAGAGATTACAGTTCAGTGTTCAACACCATTCATGCCTCTCTCATTCATCTGCTCCCGGATAAAGTCCACACACGGCTCTCCTCCAGCATCACACTCAGCACTAGCTCGTGTATTGAGTCCTCCACTCGCTCTCGTTCATCATCAGATCTGCAGATGTTACAGTGACTGAACTTATCTCAGGAGAGCATGACTCAGCTACAGAGATGAAGTTCAGAAGTTCAGCAGCTGTGCTGCTCTGATGACAACACATCCACAACAAAAGTACTCACTCTAGACTTCAGCAAATCTACTCTATAATCTATTAAAGGTATTCAGTCAAGAGCAAAGATTGGACTTTCTCTTCTTCTTTTGTTGTTTTTTAATTATTAATGATACGGATGGCTACAGGTTTATTAGGCTGCTGTCACTTTAAGAACTAATGTGTAGATCTAGTATAGATGGTTTCAACGGCAACAACATAAACAAACGTTACTGCGCATGCGCGCTTTTGTGGCCCTAACTTAACTTCCGGTAGACTTCCAAATAGAATCAATAACAACAGCCAAGTCCCTCTAGAGCAGATTTTTTTTTGATAAACTAAATGTGTTTGCTGCGTAAATCACGTGGACTTAATGAAAATGCTAATTCATTCTTCGCCAGCAGGAGATGCTTTAAAGCTGTAAAAGCAGAGCTACGCTCCCAAACGCTGCGTTATCAGGCATATAACATGCAAGTCTTCCTTCATAAATACAGTAATATAAAAACACCTGTGTCTTATTTTGATATGTAAACATATAAATGTTAGGACTCTTTATTATTATTATTAAACGTCCAGTACGTGCTCATGTTTATTCAATGAAGCCTTTGGAAAATCGTTTTAAAATCGTGGCGAGTCTCCACAAATAAATAAATGTATGGGAAACACATCCCGCAGCACAACCACCTGAGCCCAACTTCAGTCTACTCATCACCTTATCCAGACCGATATACACAACACAGACCAGAAGTTAACTTAGGGCCAGGCGCGTGCGGCCGATGAAACCGTCTATACTCACACATGAGATTTTCTCCAACATATCGCTTTACCTTAAAGCCAAACTGAAAATAAAATTTGATAAATTGCACAGCCCTTAAGTGCAAGAGATACCTCACTTTTGGATTGCAAATAATGAAAACACATTATAGACAAATGCCTTGATATTTTCGCATATACAAACAGCTGAGAAGGTACAATTAGCTTGATAACTTTTGTGTAACAATAATAAACTGTAAGTGGTTCCTCATAATTTCTCCAGTAGTAAAAGTAGAAACGATCACCAGATCAGAGCTTATCAATACTACAGTCTTTAATTTTTTAGCCCCAGAGCTCCTTTAAATACTGGGTTCAGATGCCATCCATACTTGCAGAAGAATCATTTACAAATCCAGATGACAGAATATCTTGCATCTGCATTTTCTAAAATTAAATCATAAGTGGAGGATTTGTTTTGAAAACAACAACGAAGAACAAGTTAACAATAAATCTTGGTGTCTTTCAAAAGAGTTAAAGCCTCTTCTTCAGCTTCCTGAACAAGAACAGTTTGTAAAAATCTACTTTCCTTCATGAAAGAGTAAGCAAACTACTAGTGATACATATGTTATAGAGACAACTGAACATAATATGAAACTCATAAGAACACACAATGATTATAATTTATGTTATGAAGCATAATGATATAAAAGAATAAACCTTGTGTGAATCCTCTCCTGTTTTTAGATGTGATGACAGAATGAAACTTTTGTCACAGTGTGAACACTTGTATAGATTCTCTCCAGTGTGAATTAATGTTTATGTGTACCATAAGGTTTGACGATTGTTTGAAACTCTTCCCGCACTGATTACGTGATTTCTCTCCAGTATGAACTCTCATGTGCCTACTGTTAACTGTCGGTTCCACTTTTTGAACAGAGATGTGAAAATGACATTTCCAACTTAAACTGTTATACATTTTGAATGCTTTGGTCCACTTAAAGTATTTCAAATTATAAATATTATATAACAAAACAGTTATGGAAGATTAAGTTTCTGAAAATATAAAATATACTAATTTAAATATATTTTATATAAAATATATATTTTACAAAACATGTTTTACTCCAAAACTGAAAATCAATCACAAATTATGTTTCAAATTTCAAGTTGATATCTCAAAAAAGAGCTTTCATTAAGATTTGTTATTTTTTAACCTAGATGACCACATGTCCACATGCAGCGGCTTGTCTCGCTCCCAACAGAATGGTGTTTTCTTGATTTCTGTCTTGTGAATTGCAGTGTTTTTTTACGTCTTCATCGCTTATCCTTAAGCGTGTTTACAGCTGTGAGTTTCTGCTTGGTTGTCGGCAGAACCACATTTTTAAGAGTTAAACGTGGAAGAGCTGCCGGACCTCGGTCTGCTCCAAAGGCCTACATCATCAATGACCCCCACTACTGCATCTCGCCCACAGGAGAGGTGCCACAAGCGGTGTCAGAGGAAGCAAAAGAGGGGTAAGCACCGAGGTATCCGGGCTAGTCTAACGGATAACCCACACAAGCCAGCTACCCTCACCATCTTACTGGCTAACATGTGCTCTTTAGACAATAAATTGGACTACATCCGATTACTACGTTCAACTGACTGATGACTGTAAGAGACTGCAGTGTTTTTGTGTTTACAGAAGCATGGCTTAGCAACAGCGTTCCAGATGGCGCTATTCAGCTCGATCAAATGACATGCTATAAAGCAGACAGAGCTCTCGTTGCAGGAGGAAAAACCTTCAGCGATGGGCTTTGTGCTTGAGTATACTGAGTATAAGTCGCATCAGTGCAAAAATATATGTTTTTTTCCTCATCATGATGTATTAGTCGCACTGGACTATAAGTTGCATTTATTTAGAACCAAGAACCAAGAGAAAACATTACAGTCTCCAGCCGGCGAGAGGACACTCTATGTCTTCAGTGTAGACTACAGGAGCACTGAGCAGCATAGAGCGCCCTCTCACGGCTGTAGACGGTAATGTTTTCTATTGGTTCATTTCTCTCGGTTCATGTCAAATTAATTTTGATAAATAAGAAGTCGCACCTGACTATAAGTCGCAGGACCAGCCAAACTATGAAAAAAAGTGCGACTTATAGTCCGGAAAATACGGTACATCAATGATGCATGGAGCCACGATGCTGTTGTGGTCTGCAAACACTGCTCACCCCTGGTGGAGTTTATGTTAGTTAGTTCAAATATTAAAAGTGGTCTTCCATTCATCCCCCTCCCTGATGCGAACCAAATATGGCGGTCCAACTTTGTAAAAAAGGAAGCAACAGTTCAAAAACTGAAGATATCACCGGCAAAGGATACACATTCTTTGCCATGATGTTTTTCATTCCCCAATAGTCAATGCAAGGTCGCAGGGAGCCATCCTTGTCACCCACAAAGAAAATCTCATCACCCGCAGGAGATGAGGAAGGGCGGATGATCTTGGGTGACAAAGAATCAGAAATATATTTCTCCATGGCCTCCCTTTATGGAATGAAAAGAGAGTATAATCTGCCCTTAGGCAGAGACTTACTTGGCAATACGTTTATGGCACGTTCATAGGGACAATGACGAGGAACAGATGCAGCTCGAGACTTACTGAACACTTACTGAAGCATGTTAGACAGGTCCATGGATTCCTCCTGAAACACAGAACACAATACGTAAGAACAGTCAGACACCAAACAAGACGCAAAAACAGGCAGACACCAAACTAGACGCATGACAAAAACTGCTCCAAGCACAAAACAGTTTTCTGTTGCCAGTCTATGTGGGGATTGTGAAGTGACAACCAGGGATTACCCAACACCACAGGAGCCAGAGGGGAATTGATTAACAGTAGTCTAATCTCCTCTGTATGGTTACCGGAGGTGATGAGTTTGATGGGTACGGTGCTCTGGGTTACTGATGGCATAACCTGGTGCTTGGACGGAGATAGGCTGAGGTAGCAAGACCACCGGAATAAGTAACTGAGCCGCCAGTGAAGCATCAGTAAAACTGCCCTCCACTCCTGAGTCCACTATAGCCTGGCAGACATGGAAAGCGTTGGCCCACTGTAGTCTGACCAGAAGGAGAGTAGCTGTAGAAGGAAACTCCACCTGTCAATAACTTCACGTCTACTGACGGGTTCTGGCTTTTACCGAACAGCTTGTAACAAAATGCCGGCTTGCTCCACATTATAAACATAAGCCATTGGTCTATTGACGATCCCTTCCCTTTCTGGTGAGCCGATATCTGCCCACCTGCATGGGTTCAAGATCTGAAATGGGACTGAGCGTGTCACTGGCGAACTCCCCCTCTGGGTAAGAACATGCACGTCTTTGTTGATCACAGCATTGCAGACGGCTGTCCACTCTAATCACCAACTCATTCAGTCTATCCAGAGTTTTGGGCAAATCCAACCTGACTGGGACAATTTTGTCTCTGCTGCTAGGGTGCGGAACTCAATGCAATAGTCAGTAGCTGAACAATTACCCTGTTGCAGATCCGTTAGTTTCCGGGCTACTTCCTAATTTTTTTGTTATTTTGGTTCTATTATACAAAGCATAGTGAATGACAACTGCGTTTATGTTAATTCCATGGTGTAATTCAGCACATATCCAGCACATATCAAAATTCCCCTGCCACTCATGGTTCTCGTGTGTTGAGAAAACAATGATATTGAAAGTGTTACGCATGCGCAGGATACTTTACTTCCTGAAAAAGAGTCTGTGTTGCATGCACATTCACACGAACCGCACCACAGTTCAGGAGCAACCGAACTCAGACCACCTTCTCCAGGTAGTCTCGGGTTCAGTACCCCAGTGCGCACCAAGGTCCGATGACATCGTTCACATTAGCGATTTTTCATGCGAACCGTGCCCCATTCCGCACTAAACTGCCAGTGTGAAAGCCCCCTTAATCACAAAACCTCAGCATAAATGTGGCTTACCAGCATACTGAGGAGGACGACAACGAGGCTCGATGTGATGATCCAGTCACCCCGTGGAAGAGGAAACAGACAGCAGGGTAGGCACAGTGGGCGCTCCATTGATGTCAGATCTTAAACGTTGGAGCTGGGCAGTAACCTCTGACACCTGTGCCACCAAGGCTTGCACCGCACAACCCGCAGCCATCATCCTGTTGATCCATACGAACATTGTTATTAGCAATCATGTTTCTCCACTCACCACTTGGTGAATCCATCCTGATCAGATTATTATATCAGTACAGGTAACTCGAGATTCAATTGCAAATGAATAATTCCTTTAATTAGGACAAAACTCTCAGAGATATTGTACAATGTGATTGGTCAGGAAAGTCTTGGTCCAGCTGGTCCTTGGGAGCACAGGGACTACAATGGGCAGATCTCCGAATGCAATCCAATGAGGAACACATGGAAAGATAAACATCTACGAAGAACAGAGGCAGGAACTCCAAGATGAAATAAACATCCACTCCGAACCCTAGCGACTGGAATCCAGGAGACGAAAAGCAGAGAACTGCAAGAAACACAGCATGAGCCAACAGAACAATCTGACAATGAACGAACAAACACAGAGGCATAAAATAGCAGTGCTGACGAGCCGCAGCTGGGGCTGATCACTAATCAGCACTTGCGAGTTGCCCAGCAACACACGTGACAGCAAGGCTCACACACACAAAACAATAGAACAGGATTCCACAGACCTGCGAACCGTGACACATCATGCAGTCAAAGGAGCTCTCAATGCAACTCGAACAAATCAATCAGAGATAGCAGGCACATTAGGAGTGGCCACATCAAAAGTTTGGTACATTCTGATGAAAGAAAAGCGCAGTGGTGAGCTTAGCATCATAAAAAAGCTTGGACATCCATAGAAGATAACAGTGGTAAATGATCACAGGATCCTTTCCATTGTAAAGAAAAACCATTCAAAACATCCATCCAAGTGAAAGACACTCTCCAGTAGTAGACGTGCCATTGTCAAAAGGCTTCCAGTAATCCCAGTAAATTTCTTTAAAATTTAACTTCAATTAAAACTTCACCGGTAAATACACAAATGTGCTATTCACACAAGAAATGGCGCTACAACTTTTTTACCAGCAAGACACCATTCACACATCATTTCCAAAATTAGTGTGTTGTCACGGTACCAAAATTTCAGTATTCAGTACCGATACCAGTGAAAATCCATGGTTCTCGGTACCAATTTCGGTACCAAAGCAAAAACCAAATATATGCTAATAAATAAAAAACCTGCACTTTTTATAACTAAAAATAAAACGAATGCCATTATTTATACTTATTTACAAATGTGTTTAAAGTTTTTCTACAAGTAATATAATTATTACCCAGCTAGCAAAAAATATCCGCACGGCTTCTTTTTGCCGCCGGCCCTAAGCTGTCGGCTATAGGTGCGTCCCGCTGGCGGGGATGAAACGTTTGCCGCCGAATACGTCACTCCCATTTCTTGCGAGATGCCGCCGGCGAAAAGCCGGCGGGCCGACTGCTTCATTTTCTTTGGCGGTTGCCTCCGTCTAATGGACCGCGGCCGGCTGGCGGCAAGCCGCTTTGAAATACAAGGATTTCTACTAAAATCGACCAGCAGCCAAGGCTATGTTTAGCATGTTGGGAGTTAGAATGGAAGTGGAACTGACAGCATTTTAACTACTTTTCACATCTGAAGCGATTATAAAATCATAATAGCCTATATGTGAATTAAATCCCATATTATTACTATTATTATTTTTTTTTTTAAGCCATTAGGGTTTATTCTTGACTCTTGATTCCATGATAAGGTACGGTTTAGGAAATTACATTTAAATTACTTTGAAACTCTGAAGCGATAGAGTAGCCTAATAGGCTATATGTAAAATTATTTTATGCACTTAGGTGAAAATTGTTTACATTTCTTTGATTTATGCACAATTGAGACATGCATAAACCAAAAATAATTCCTTTTGTAAAACTTACTTGGCAATAAATATCTTTCTGATTCTGATTAGGTTTTAAAATAGATATTTAATTCATGGTATGAACAATTTAGCTGAATAAATTGATGAAGTTAGACTTTTCACTAATGCCTGGCTACATCAGTGAACAGTGAAAGACATCTGCAACATGGCCAAAATCTTGGGTAGGTCTATACTTTATAATTTTTTATTAATTTGCAACCATGGTAATAGCCTATCATAAACAGGAAAATCTCTGTTTTGACCTGATCAGAAGGATAAACTAAAATCTAAAAGCTCCTCTGGTTTCACAGCTGCACTGGCAGATTTATGAAATATTTAGAAATATTTCGTCTTTCTGCCATTCCAGGAAATGTCATTTTATGTCTTTCATTTTTTTCCAACCTCGATTTTTTTTTTTTTTTTTTTGACTTTTTACATGTATAAGGGATTAATTTGCAATTGCGACCTGTACAAATGTTTAAGACAGTAAAACACTTAAAAAAATGTAAACACATTATAAATGTTAGAAAGTATAGGTTTTCACCATTGCTGTGTTCAGGATTTTTTTTTGGGCGGAGCTAAAACGGTGGCTCGATGACGCACTGGAGCCACTGAGCTCCTGGCCCCTCCCCAAACAACATAACTAGAGCACACATTCGCGTCAGTTCGCCGTTCAATCGCGAGTTTCTGTGGACTACCATCGTTTAAGTAAGTACATGTTTCCTTAACGCAATATTATGTTTACATTGTTTTTAGTTTATCTTTGTAAAATCTGTAGTCATCTTTGTTCATGCCTTACTAGTCAAGCTAAAGTAAGGCTAAAGTAAGTTAGCCTTGTTTACAAAGTTGCCGCCATGTTACAATTAACTTTCTGTAATAGCTACTTTGTTTCTTCCAGGCGTTGAGTTTTTCTTTTCTTCTAAGATACGTATGTTTATACGAGTGTGAGTACGTATGTGTTTTAAGTTAGTTTTGGTCAGT
The DNA here is from genome assembly GCF_003368295.1 of Carassius auratus. Taxonomy (NCBI): domain Eukaryota; kingdom Metazoa; phylum Chordata; class Actinopteri; order Cypriniformes; family Cyprinidae; genus Carassius; species Carassius auratus. The sequence goes on along the minus strand of NW_020527612.1, from coordinate 49,226 downwards.
CGAATTAACTACAGTTACTTGTATGGACAATTATGCCGCCGCCCATGTGGTAATGTGGTTCCAGCAGTAGGTAGCAAAATCTACGACAAGACTGATCAGTATAACTTGTGTTGTTTTCTAACTAAACCGAATGATGATACCAGTAACGTTAGGTTGTTTTCATTTGTTTGTTCCGACACGCACGCTGCTAGTCTAGTTCAGAGTGTTAGCTAACACATGCTGTTTCGCCTTTTTTACACTGTTCAAGCATGTTGAAATGTGTATAGCTTCAGTACGTAGCAAAAGCTTTACATCTAGTGTTTTCTTACAAAACTAACGTTGTATATAGGTTGTTTAAATGATTTTGTTTGTCTGAACAAGTAGCTGCTAGTCCAGTAGCTAGAGTGGCTAGCAATTGTTAGCTAACACATGCTGTTGTGCCTTTGTTACAGTAACTTACACACTGAGGTTAAGCAATGTTGCTAGTTACATTACATGTAGAAATGTAACTAGCTACAGTAGGTATCCAAAGCTTTACATCTAGAAAGACTTCAGTATAACTTAAATTATTTGGTGTTTTCTAACAAAGCAGAATGATGGTTGTTTAAATTATTTTGTTTGTCAGATCAAAGTATGCTGCTAGTTCAGTTCACAATGTAGCTACAGTGACTAGCAAGTGTTAGCTAGCACGTGCTGTTGCTACTGTACTTCTAGGATTTAAGGGGATTATGATGAGTTATTTATCTGAAGTGCTGTACTTTTTATGTTTGAGGACAATGCTGTTCACTTGAATCACTACACTGAATGAGTACATTTTATTTTTTAACAATTTCACTGTTCCACGTTTGGCTGATCTTTTTTTTTTTTTTTTTTTCTACAGCATAGCTACTGTATATTCCTAACGTTAACAATGTGGTTTTGTTCACATTTTCTTGCAGATACCTTGACCGGAGCATAACTGGTTAACTTCACACAAGAGACCTACTGTTGGACAATCGTTTTGGCTTTAAAGGTAAATGCATTGTTAGTTACAATGTCTAGTTACTGGGCCAAAAGGAGACGAATATTGAAAGGAGTTGAGAGGGACAAACAGGAAATTGCAGCTGCAAACGATGCTCTACTTGCTGTTATTCCTGACTTTGACCAAGTAAATCCTCCTGTAAATGAACATCAACATGGAATGGCTTCAACAAGCCATGGACAAACTGTAACCCCTGAAGCACAGGAAATAACTGTTGATGAGGTGTATGAACCTAGTGAAATTTTTTCCTCAAGCACAGAAGATAGTGAGGAGGAAGAGGATTGCCTAAGGACACAATTGGCAGGGTGGGCTATTGACAACATGATCCCCCATGTGGCACTGGGTAAGCTTTTAACCATTTTGTCCAAGGATCATCCAACCCTTCCTAAAGACCCAAGAACCCTTCTGAAAACAGTGACTTGTGTTAAAACAACAGAACTCTCAGGTGGTGTATACCATCACTCTGGAATTGAAAGTGGAATACTATCGCAGTTTTTAGTGTCTCCTGAATTGCAGAAGTTGACGTCAGTTTCAATGCAAGTTAATGTTGATGGACTTCCACTTTTCAAAAGCTCAAATGCCCAGTTCTGGCCAGTTCTTGGTTTAATTGAGCAATACGTGTGTAATGTCCAACAAAACAAACTTCCATTTGTCATTGGTCTCTATTATGGGAAGAAGAAGCCAAGCAGCCTTCACTTTTTGAATCCTTTTGTAGAAGAGGCACAGCGACTTGAAGCGGAAGGAGTTCTGTTTGAAAGGAGAGCACTTCCTTTCAAAATATCAACATTTATCTGTGACGCCCCTGCTCGTGCACTTGTTCGAAATGTGAAAGGTCACAGTGGATATTATGGGTGTGACAAGTGTGTTCAAAAGGGGGTCCACTAAGAGAACAGGATGACCTTTCCTCAAACAGATTCTGCTCCAAGATTAGACCATGCAGTCCGTGATGAACTTTCTGATGACAGTCATCAGTGTGGAGAAACGCCATTGGCATTGTTGTCTGTTGGTTTGGTCACCCAGTTCCCACTGGATTATATGCATCTGGTATGCCTTGGAGTGACAAGAAAGTTGTTGCATCTTTGGCTAAAGGGACGGCGGCTGACAAGATTTTCGCCCAGCATGGTAAAAGAGCTCTCCAGAGTACTCCTGACCTTCACACCTCATGTTCCGTGCGAGTTCAACAGGAAGCAACGATCCATGGAAGATGTTGAGCGTTGGAAAGCTACAGAATTCAGGCAGTTCCTCTTGTACACTGGACCAGTCAGCTTAAAAGGCCTTGTACCAACTCAAGTGTACAACAACTTCATGCTGCTTTCAGTTGGCATCACCATCCTACTGAATGTGTCCCTGTGTGCTGACCTTGCAGACTATGCACACAGAATATTGGTTCTCTTTGTTGATCACTGCAGCAAGCTTTATGGAAAAGAACATGTGACATACAACATGCATGGATTGGTGCACCTGAGCCAAGATGCCAAAAAGTATGGCGTCCTTGATAACATATCATGCTTCCCATTTGAAAACTTCCTTGGGTGTCTGAAGAAACTGTTGCGCAAGCCTGCACAACCACTGGAGCAGGTTGTTCGCCGATTGTCAGAGAGAAGTCAGCACAGAAGAACAAAAATTTCTCCAAAACAAGGTCCTTGAGAGAGCACAACCATGGACCACTTCTCAACGGTCTTTCTGTGAAAAAGCAGTATGAGGAGTGTTACTTTCAAGACTTTGTTGTGAAACGTTCAGAGGGAGACAACTGTGTCCTGTTGGAAAATAAAGACATAGTTGTTATACAGAATGTCGTCGTTGATGAAATGGACAACACTTTGCTCATCTACAAGAGGTTCCGGAACATGGTCGATTTCTTCACTTACCCTGTGGAATCTTCCAAGCTAGGCATTTTTCATTTATCTGGCCTGTCAGATACACTCCGCTTTACCCATATAGCAAATGTGCAGAAGAAATATTATCTATCAAGTTGGGACAATGTTGAAGACGTTTGCTCGCACTGGGCAATCAGGTACAACTTGCAAACAACACCTGTGGTTGTTGGTTTAATTCCCACTGGGGCCACCTATACATGTAGTAGACCTAGATATAAATGTCATAGTTTAGTAGTTGAGGGACCAGGACTGACTATTATTTTATTTAACCCCTGTAGGTGCAGATCAGACCTTAATGCTGCGACGTCTTGGAGAGTTTGGCGATGTTGTGCGTAGCATGGACAACAAAATGGACACTATGCTGCAACATTTCAGTGCCAATGTGTCTGTTGGAGAGTTATCCCTGCCAGGGGATCTGTTACTCCCCCTAGACACCCAGGAAGATTTGGCGTTGCTTGACAACAGTTTGAGGCAGGATAAAGAGCTCCAGGAACGATTTGTAAGTGTGCTGATTTCGTTTATAACTCCATAGGGTAATGTAAAAAGTAGAATTAAGATTGTACACTGCATATTCTACAGTCTGAATCCATAGCCTGTCACATTTTATATTTATGTATGATAAGCTTCAGAGAAATGTAATTTGTAACACTTTTTTTGGATTTTCAGCTTCGGTTTTTGGCAATCAAATGTGGGAGGGACCTAAAGACAACCGTCTGGCGGATGCTTCAAAGTATCTTCTCTAATCACCTTTCCATCAATACAACCTGGACTGGAGTTGGGGATAAAGCATGTTTTAGAGACATGTTCCTGAAGACCATTGTTCAAAGTAAGTTGGATGTAAAAAAAAAAAAAAAAAATATGTTTAGTAGATGTGTATGGCATTATGCCATTCAAATGGAATGACAGATCTGTATTTTCTACAGGAGCCATCCGGAAGAACCCGGCAACACAGGATGCCACTGATGAAGCCATCCAGGTTAACGTTACGCGTTACCTGAAAGGAGCATCTGACCGTGAAGGCGGAAAAAGGCGCCGCACAGCTGAGAGGGACCCACAGCCGACCCCTTAAACCTAGGCTGACTACTGACATCCCAGCATCACTGACAACTGGAACCCTTTCTTTATCCTGCAGTCAGTAACATCAAGACCCCTAAAGAAGCCAGAAGTGTCAGACTGCACTCCCCAATCCACACTGTTCACTGTGGATATTATCATAGTGCTTAACTTATTATATTGTTAAATATAGCTTGTAAATCCTTGTGCCACAGGTCAGCATTGCAGTTATATCTGTTCTACTACTTTTTTTACCTCAGTATTTTTTATATATATTTGAAGATGTTTATCACAGATACAAGAGACATCTTGTACCCCAGGTCAGCAATGCCATTATAATGGTCTATTCTACTCCAGAGCTTTATTCTAAATTATTACCACTTATCTTATTGTTAGAAATGGCTTGTAAATGTGATGTTATACCTGAATTTTTTTTGGTGTCCTGCACATTCTTTGGTACCAGATATACTCATTACTTATGTTTACTGGTAATTCTTTTCATGCCAGAGCTGACCTCTTTATATTATTAACAATTAGTGTAAGTGTTATAATTTGCTTGTAAGCTAAGGCTGTTTTTTTTTTTTTAACAATTTAATTGGAAACCTGCATGTGTGTGTGTGTGTGTGTATTTATTTATTTTTTTTCTCTTTTTTTCTGTTATTTATATTTCAGGGATCTGACATCATGTTTCAATGACAGTTACTGTACTTTGAAATGTGGAATTAAAACGTCAAATGGAAATTTGTCTGGTTTGATCAATCATTATTCTTGATAAACTGCATAATATATATATATATATATATATATATATATATATATAATATATATATATAAATAAATAAATAAGCAAGCGGCGACCGATCGCTCGAAAATAGCGTTTGCCTCCGACGGGCCGCGGAAGGGTCGCCTTTGATCCGCCGACTCATTGCTATCTGGGTAGGGGTGTAACGATATCACAAACCGAACCGAAAGATCGCGATACACCACCCACGATACGAATCGCGGAACTCTCGTGGCGTACCGCGGTACTCTCACGCCTCCTGCTGCCCATTGTTGAGGTTAATGTCACTTATCTCTTACTAACTAATCTATTAGTTTAATAAATTATATTTCCATAAATGTTATTAAATTGTATTGGTAATGACTAAAGAGCTTTTTAAACGCTGTTCTATATATATTATATTCCAAAGTTACTGTTTTCCAAGTGCATTTCATGTCACGTGACTTGGGAGTGAGCGTCACACTCGGTTACTACTGAATACGCAGGATGGCTGCTCCGCCATGAGATTGCAGATCCCACGGACACATTTAAGTGTCTTCTGTGGTAACATTTTGGTTTTCCAGTTGAGTACAGGAATCGGATTTGTGTCGTAGACAAAGCACACACAATCTGTTTCTCAAAACCTACTTGTATGACAGGAAACACATCTAACATGCAAGCGCATCTCCGGAGACATCACCCCAACATTAATATTAGCAGCATACGTAAGAAGCCTCAAAAACAGGAAACCTTTCCCACTACCTCCAGAATGAAGTTTCAAGCAAACTCTGACTTTGCTCAAACAATTACATAGGCAATAGGTGTTTTCATGGCACTAGATATGCAGTCGTTTTCCGTTGTTGAGAATGACGGATATCATTCATAACTCATACAAAAATGAACCGACACTCAGAAAACATGCCTCACAGACATAATAAATATATCTATAAAAAGCTGTAAATGACTACTTAACGAAATAAAACAAATCTAAAACAAAAACTCTAATTATTAATCATAATCTGTGAAGATCTTCTCAGCGCATCTAATGAGGAAATCGCGAGACAGGCAACTTCATCCTTGCGACACAGACTCAGAAAACGCTAGTTTATTAGTAAATAATTCAAATATCTCTACTATTTACCAGACACATTTATGGTAATTACTTTTGCCGGTGCTTTGCGGCAAGCTTGAGCCTATTGCGTGTATTTGAACGCAGAACTGTTCAGCTGCGCTGCTGCTGCGGGACACTAAACACCGTCGAGTCGCTCTTCACAGTCGCAGTAGCGCGGTCTCGCGTTGTTTCCACCAGCGCGGCAATTTTGTTTCATCACTTATTAATGGATGTCTAAAATGTAAAAGTAAGGAGAAGTATAAAACAGTCGGTAGGCCCGGCCCGCGTCTGAACTATGACGTTAAATTTGGTCTCAAAGAAGCAGTTAGATGTGGCATCCAGCAGTGATGATCCTCCAGCAAAAAAGGCACCAATCTCTGAACTGTTTGGAAAGTTATTTCCAGTGGAGCAAGGCACTCCTGCACCCTATAATGTTTGTCATATTAAATGTCTCCATATCAAATGGGGAAAGAAACTTATATATATATTTTACTTATAATATATTAATTTAAGTTTACTCAGATAAGCTGACTGCACTAAAGAGATAAATGTTTTATTCTGACTAGTCTACATTGGAAGTATTTATTTCATTTTTGTTTACTCAGGTATGCTGACTGCACTAAAAATGTGAAGCCAGAGTTAATAAAAAAAAAAAAAAAGTTATTTTTGTTTTTATAATTAGGTTAAGTGAATCTATTGTTCCTTACCATTACTGGTAAAATGACATGAACACTGCAACCACAGCAAACCGAACCGAACCGTGGCTCCAAAATCGTAAACCAAACCGTGCCATTGGTGTGAAATATTGTGATTTTTTTTTTTTCAACAGTAGTAGCAGTATCACATACATTCTACTAAATAATAGTAATATTTCTAGCAAATTAACTTTTATTTTGACGTGCTACTTTTATTTTGACACTGGTTTTACTCAAATGAAACTGTAAAATGCTTGTGAAGTGTCTCAGAACAGTTCTGGTGATGTTGTTTAGGTATTGATCTCCTCATTGAGGTGGCAGATGCTGAAATTACTGCAAGCGTCTCGCGCTTCAGTCTGTGTAGTAAACAAACCCGCACTTCTCTGCCATTCATTCATTCACACAGAGATGCGCAGAACATGCAGAATTCATATTTCAATAACTTAACTTTTGTGGCTTAACATTTACAGATACTGGTCCATATGGAGATTTGATTAATTTATGCTAACTTTGACAAATTCCGTGACTGTCCATATTAAAATGTAAGTTTCATTTTCATGACTGGATTTTGAGATTCCTTCCTCGTTTTCTGCTTCGCTGAAATCATAGCGCTGTATGCGCCAAGAACCGTGTTTGAACAGGACCTAGGTACCACCGGTACTTAAAGAAACCTTGTACCATCACATTTTAAATTTTTTTAGTACCGACTTGGTAAAGAAATACCGGGTCTTTTGACAACACTATGAAAAATACTGGTAAACTCAGTGATGTCAATCATCCACCTGTGGAAAAGTGCTTTAGTTTCACTCTGGTTTCAACAGAAAGAGAGGGTTTTGGACTCAGCACATGTCCATCTTCTGCAGGCAGTTCGAAGAATTAATAGCGAGGCCATTGCTAGAAGATTTGTGACTCCTCTATACCACCTGGGGCAGAAGGTCTGACTCTCCACCAGGGATATCAGTCTTTATCTGCCTAGTCAATGTCCTCCACAGTCATCTGAAGCTGCCCATGGGGGAAGGGATACTGTCACAGAGTCAGTCACCTCCACAGCACTAGACCCATCAGCTCCACCCACAATCACAGAAAATATAATCACTCTCACTTGCACCAGCTCATTACCAGCCCTATATAAGCACCCTGCTCACCATTCACCAGCACCGGGTCTCAATCTTCGACAAACTTGAATTTCTGCAAGTTTCCCTCTTCTTCTGTGCCCACCTGTTCACTGGAAAATTCAGCCAGCCTGCACCAGTTCATCTTCTGCAACAATGAGTCATTACTCAAGTTAAGTTCTTACCTGTTGATCTGCTACATAATTACCAGTTTCATCCACGGTTTATCTTCCAACATTTGTAAATAAAGATCAATGCATTCAATTCCACCCATTCTGTAATTTTTTTTGTGTGTGTGACAGCCAAGAATAAATGTTATAATACTATTTGTTTGTTAAGTGATGACGTAAGAAGCGCTATTTCCGGGTCCAAGACTCAACTTGCTTCACTTGAGAATACGATCTCAGCAGTCATTTATGAGCACTGTTTATTCATATTAATCATGTAAGGCCTGGTTCACACGGAACGATTTTAAAATTGTCGGCCGATTTTCCAAACCTGAGAGACCCCACACACGGCGATAAAAAATCACGGGTCTAACAGTTTTGGTCGTTCCGTGTGTGGTGTGCAGCCACACGGCAATATCAACACATCACACACGAACCGATTTGACTCCCGAGCATTCTCGTGTCAGACGGGAAATCTCGCAAAATCCCTCGAGATCAAACGTGACTTTAGAGTAAACAATCATGGCGGACGAAGAGGATGCAGTGGCCATAGTTTGTGCTTTGTTATTAACTGAAAAAAACCATAAGAAAAACAAGAAAAGGCGATGGTCAAAGAGGTGGAGACAACGCGAGCATGGACTGTACATGCTTCTTCATGATATGGAGGTAAGTTGTTGTTTTATCTCATAGAAATGTTGTTACGTACTACACAGATTAATAACCGTTGAAATAAACGTTCATATATTCGTTTCCATGTACTCTGGTGGACTGCAGTTGTGGATGTAGTAATGCCCATCGACTTTATTTGTATTGTTATATTTTACAGGTTTCTGACAGAGAAGGGGTCAAGGAGCTACTTCGTATGAGTGTGGAGGAGCTTGAGTTTGTCCTCAATAAAGTAGCCCCGTTGATCACAAAGCAAGATACAAACATGAGACTGTCCATTTCTGCGAAGGAGAGACTGGTGTTAACACTAAGATTTTTGGCAACAGGTTTGTTTGCAACAGCCTGTTTCGTTTATTGTGTTTAAATCAGCTGAATGCCACTAATGTTGTTTCTTTATCTTGTAGGAGAGTCCTTTACATCCTTAAACTTCCAGTTTAGAGTTGGAAAGTCAACCATCTCCCAGATTGTCACTGAAACATGTGAAGCCCTGTACCAAGCACTTGCTAAGGATTATCTCAAGGTAATGTCTAAAGTACATTACATTACTAATGAAATGTTTGTTGTAGTTTTTTTTAATACACACACCTATTTAGATAAAAACAGTAATAAAACATTTGAATATATATATTAAATAGTCTAAAGTATTTAACAAATATTTGATATCACTTCAAATATTACAGTGGTCCTCACTGAAAGTTGAATTATTTAAAGGGATACTCCACTTTAAAATGAATATTCTGTCATCATATACTCACCCTCATGTTGTTTCAATCCTGTATGAATTTCTTTCTTCTGCTGAACACAAAGGAAGATATTTATAAGAATATCAGTAACCAGACAGTTTCTGGTCTCATTGACTTCCATAGTATATTTTTTTCCTACTATGGAAGTCAATGAGACCAGAAACTGTCTGGATTACAGGATTGAAACAACATGAGGGTGAGTATATGATGACAGAATATTCATTTTAAAGTGGAGTATCCCTTTAAGATCTTTGCCCTGATGCATAAATCTGTCATTTCAGACACCAACTACAGAGGAGGAATGGCTGGACATAGCACAACATTTTCATCAAAAGTGGCAGTTCCCCCATTGCCTTGGTGCCCTAGATGGGAAACATATAAACATTTTGCCCCCAGCTCATAGTGGAAGTATCTTCCGTAATTACAAGGGGCGGTTTTCTGTATTAATAATGGCTCTTGTTGATGCCAACTACCAGTTTCTGTATGTCAGTGTGGGAGCACAGGGAAGAGCATCAGATGCAGGAGTGTTTAATGAGTCAGATTTCAAGAAAGCACTGGACCAGGGCCTTCTTAATATCCCTGCAGCAAAACCACTTCCACAATCAGACATACAAGCACCCTTTGTGTTCCTGGGCGACGATGCTTATCCTTTGCGCACAGACCTCATGAAGCCATACTCATTTCGTCAGATGGACTATCAGCAGAGAGTTTATAACTACAGGCTTTCTCGAGGACGCAGAGTTGTGGAAAATGGATTTGGAATACTTGCAAACAGGTGGAGAGTATTCCTCACCACCATAATGCTCAACGCAGACAAGGTACAGAAGGTGGCCTTAGCTTGTGTGTGTCTCCACAATTATTTGTGTGGGATTCGGTCTGACACATATGCACCTCCAGCCCTGATTGACTCAGAAGATGGTGACCACAGATTTGTGGAGGGTACCTGGAGACAAGATGGTCTGGGAGCCATGCTTCCTCTTCAACCTGGAAGACCCTGCAACAGCTCCATGGCAGCCAAACAAATAAGAGAAAAGCTGAAGAGCTACTTTGTTTCATCTGCAGGAAAGGTTTCCTGGCAGGACAACTACATTTAGGCTCAAACATGTCATAATCAGTTATTCTTTTTCCCTTTTTTGCATTGACAAATGTATAGTTCTGTAATTACAACATTTTTTACTTGTTTCTTCAGTATAAGTTACAAATTGTAAGTGTCTGGAAATGGAACATGAATAAGAAATTGATACTGAACTGCCTTAAAGGTTGTATCAGCGATTTCAGGCCCGAACATAAATGATCACATTCATCTAATCTTTCCTAACGATCCGCTAGCTGCCTGCCCCATAAGCATGCCGTCAAAAACACGTCTCTGTAGGCAGCCTAGGCTCTGAGATCTGCACACACAAAGCAACTGTTTTTTTTTGGTGAAAGCAACTGTTTTTGTGTGTGCAGATATCAGAGCCTAGGCTGCCTACAGAGACGCGTTTTTGACGGCATGCTTATGGGGCAGGCAGCTAGCGGATCGTTAGGAAAGATTAGATGAATGTGATCATTTATGTTCGGGCCTGAAATCGCTGATACATTTAACTTTGGAATATTTTAAGGTTTACAAAATTGTATATTCATTACTCTGTTTGTATTCAATATTAATATTTTGATATTTAGTGCCACCTGAAATTCCCTGAGCAACAAATTAAAACTGCCTGCATAACCAAATGGTTTAGCATCATCATATTTTAATGCAATAATTGTGTTACTGTTTCTACTTGTAGTATTACTATGAAATTACCAAATTCAATCTTTAAGTTAATTCACAACAATTGGGTAGAGGTCAAAATTGAAAAAAAAAAAAAAACAGTCTGCTTGGAAAAATAAATAACTGTTTATTATTTACTTCAGGATATAAGCAATCCAATAAAACATTAGTTCATGTCACTTACGGTGAAATGGTTAAGCATTTGAAACAATAGCGGTGTGTATGACTCCCACAACTGTGGTAAAATACAACTTAAGGCCTTGATATAACAAAAAGGCCGAAATATAAATAAAACAAAGACCTCAATAAAGGATGTACACACTTATAACTGAAGATGCATTTGAAAAGACACAAACACATTGTTTTTCTGATTAACCACAAAAAACAGAGGTAGTTGTTGTAAACCTTGAGAACCATGACTGACAATCTACCCTTTAATCTGTATTCACTCGTCTTCTAGCATTCTCCTGTAGCTATGCGTCTCATTATTTTGAAGCTGGTACTGATTTGGCAGCAGTTGTGTACCTATGGGTAGAGCCATGTGGTGCGGTGGTTCTTGTGGAGTTGTATATGTGTGTAGAAGGGTTGGTTGTGTGTTGGGCATATGTACAGAGGGTGGTACAGGGTAAAAACTAGGTGCAAGCTTAGATGCCTGTGCATCATTCTCCTGAGCCTCATATAAATCATTCATTATTTTTCTCTTTACTCTTGTCTTTACCAAAGTGTTTTTAATTGACCTCAACTCCTCAGCTACTTGTGCCCCAAAGTTGCCGTCACTATCAGCAGTAGGTTTGCTTCTACCAGCCTTAAAAGCAGTTGACATCTGCTGTAAAATTTTCAATTTTTCCATTTCAATGGCATCAGCCGATTTGCTTTTCTTTAGTCTCTTCGCAGTAGGTGTACAAGGTACAGGAGGGGAAAGGTTGTCATCATTCTGGAGAACAGATGGTTCCTCAGCAGATGTTTCGTCAGACATTAGAGAGACATCGTCATCATCTGGATCATTCAAGGGGTCCATCTCTGCAGCCAGGCCATCTTTAATTGATTGAGGCAGCTATATAAAAATATATAAATGGATCTTTAGTAGGGGTGTAGCGGTTCATAAAATTCACAGTTCGGTTCGATACACTTGTGTCACGGTACGGTTCGATACGTTTTTGATAAAGCAAAAATGCCAGAGAAATGTCCTTGATTAATTTTTTTTATTATTTATTAAAACCAACATCATAAAGTATGATTTTTTTTTTTTACTTTGAGCAATTCTAGAGCTATAATTGTCTCTTCTTAGGAGCATATAAAACAAAACAGCTCATTGGAAAAAATGAAATGTAATATTGTAGTAGTTATAAACAAAGGTTTATTTTAGTTCAGATTAACATTTGAGGGCAGCAATTGTATTCATAATGTCAAAATATAACCGACGTAATGTACTAGCCTACTATTCCTACCAAACTTGGTTGCAGTGTACTACAGTAAATCCATGGTGAATGTTGCTGATCTGTAGACACTGGATAAGTTTAGTTCATTCATTCCTGGTTTCCACGCGCTGTTTGATCCGTTAATAACGGAGAAATGTGAATGTTTCTCTCTAGATCTCGCAGCGATGTTATTACTTCTGTGGCGAATTCAAATGCTTTCTTTACTGGATCTCATTAGCGCTGTGTAGTAACAGCGTCGCATGATCACGATCGGTTCGCGCTGCACTGGTCCAAACTGATAAACAGTCCGTCAATTAGAAGTTGTCGTCATAGCACAAAGCCCCTCCCTCGATATCACGGTCTCCGCCATGTTGGAAGGATACCGGCGTGTTGTGTTGTTAAGAGGAGGTTCTCGCAATTCTGCACTGTTTTACCATGCCTGGAAGTTACTGCTGCGTTAACTGCAGCAGTACCTCTCACGATACATATGGAAAACATAGGAACAATGGAATACAGTTTTTTTTAGGTTACACCAAGCGCAAAACAGCGGTATTTGGAGAAGCTCTCAAGCGGCACAGAGACCTGGACCATTTACCTCCATGCACACATATGGACATTGGGAATTATATTTTTTTTTGGTTTAAGTTACTACACAATGCAGGAGTTTAAAAGCCACAAGTCTTTGGAAAGTTACGAGGCTTTCTGCTGTGGCTGGGTCCATCTACAGCAGGTGAAGAAAACAGCGTTGTACTGGCCAAAGTAAGTTTATTCACATGCGTTTTAGCGTATTGTAATTACATTGCATTTAGAATGCACTTCTTGACCAAAATGACAAAGTAATTAACTGCGACTGAACACTAGATTGTAACGAGATGTTCAATGTATACGAACGTTTCCAGCATGTTTTGATGTAGGCTAAAGCTGTGTATGTTTAGTTATAATTTGATTTTAACCCAATGACACATACTGTACCAGGTTTTTTTTTGTTGGGGGCTGCAAAGTGGACAAACCAGTTCTGGGTTAGCTAGAGTAGTTAAATGTGTGATTGCAAGATGTAAATGTCCTGGTTAGATTAAAGCCATTAACAGCGTGAATGCAAAGTGACTTACATTGTAAACAATATAATTCCCAATGTCCATATGTGTGCACAGAGGTAAATTGTTCAGGTCTCTGTGCCGCTGCCTGAGAGCTTCTCCAAACACCGCTGTTTTGCGCTTGGTGTGGGCTTGTTCCTGTAAGGTCCCCTTTCATTCGCTTTTATGTTTTTGCATTGCTTTACTTTCTTCCTTTTCTTTCGCGTATTCGTAGATCCGTCTCGATCTGTTCCGTCGACAAAATAAATGCGCAAAAATGAAAGCGCTCTGAAATGTTTAGTCGCGCCTCTGTGAAGTTCTGAAGGCATTGCCCCTGGCAACAGATAGCGTATCCTGCCATCAGGGCCGACCGGCTCAGACCCCTCCCAAATCAACCCAAATCGGCACGTGACTCCTCAATCTCAATAATTGTTAGACATAAAACTTAAATATTGATGAACAGTCAACAATTAGGTACATACGCTGCTTTCAGTGGCACGTTGGGTGACATGCCTCCTCAGAAACATCAGTCTCTTCATAAGCCATCGTTGTTTGCTTGTTAGTGGCTTTTCAAAAGTCCCACTGGGTTTAGTTTTGAGAAGCTTGCTGAACTGAGTTCTTAGAGTTGTGGCCCGCGTCTTCACTTCTTCAACTGACATGAACAAACACGAGACATTTATATGAACGAATGTTATGGTCATGCTAGCGATGGGTAACGTTACTGTAGATAAACATTACCTGGTATTTCAAGTGCAGCAGCAATTTCTGCCCAGTTCCTCTCCTTGTCATTTCGGTTGTGATAATCTTTACACGAAACGTTGTACAAACATTCCCTGTGTTGCCACAGGTCGACAAGTTGGTCCTCCATCTCCGACGTCCACCGGACTTTCTGGTGCGCCATTCCGCCGATTTTGTTTCTGTTTCCCGGCACTTCCTCACCGCCTCGTCACCTCGCTTTCTGATTGGCTACACGCCACAGTCCACAGGCTGCGTTATCGTGTGTCCTCGGGGGACACCACACACGAGAAGAAATCGGGCCAAATAAATCCAACATGTTGGATATCCCCGATTTGAGATCGGAGCGGTCCCGACATTCTTCCGAGCAGAGGAGAGCGGTCTTAACACACCACACACGGCAGGAATATTTGATCAGATTATTTTACGATAATCGGAGCATCCTAAGATTGTCGGAAGGGGTGAATCGGGGCTAAAATCGGCCTGATTATCCTGCCGTGTGAACCAGCCTTAAGCTAACGTTTTCGAACTTAAGGTGTACACTACAGTTTCTGTACTCATAGCATCCCACAAATGATTTTCATATTTATTTTTATTTAGATTTTCATCATCTAGCTATCTGGGACTTCGGTATGGAGTTAAAGGTTAGGATTATAACTTTTTTTGTTAGTATTATATCACATTGTGAGTTTATATTAGCACCATTTGTTATTTTCTTGTGGTATCTGCAATTACAAGTAAAAACATTAAACCCTATTTTTTTGCTGTGATACTGACTTTATATTGATATTGAGAAAATATATTATCATTTATTCTGCCACAAATAGAGTGCAAGTCTGTGGGAAACACCGCTTCTGTTTAGGCGAGGCCGGTGGAGTGATTGGAGATGACTGACACCTGCTCGACCCACCGGTCTCGAGTCCCACGGAGAAGATGGAAGGATATAAAACTGGACTGGCGACAGTGAAGGACGAGAGAGGACCAGGCCTGGACTTTATTTTGTATTTGGCTTTTATTTCTGCACGTCAGTCGTCCGTGAAGGGCTGACGCGCTGTTTTGTCTTTACTTTGTAATTAAAATTTCAGTTGATTGTCCGCCGGTTCCAGCCTCCTTCTTTAATTCAATTCAATTTTCAATTCAAGTTTATTTGTATAGTGCTTTTTACAATACAAATCGTTACAAAGCAACTTTACAGAAAATTATGATTCTACAATATTTAGTAGTAGCTTATGCTGGTGACTGTCAGTTTGTGCACGTTTGACAGGATTTTTAGAAAAAATTAATACAAGAATGTTATGTAATGAATGTAATGTAAAGAATGTAAATCCCGCGGCAAAACATAGAAACAAAATAGAGACATCATTAGCATAGCTGCTGATCCAACAAAGTAAAATTAGTTTAACCCAAGCTAATGAATAAAAATGTACATTTGATCAGATGCAACTACACTTATAATCTAAAAAATACATTATTCGAAAATTTGGCAAAATAGATGCATTTTTAATCTAGATTTTAACAGAGAGACTTTGTCTGAACCCTGAACATTATCAGGAAGGCTATTCCAGAGTTTGGGAGCCAAATGTGAGAAAGCTCTACCTCTTTTAGTGGACTTTGCTATCCTAGGAACTACCAAAAGTCCAGCGTTTTGTGACCTTAGGGTGCGTGATGGATTGTAGCGTGGTTTAATTGGAGAAAATTATTTGTCATCCAATCTTTTACATTTTTAACACACTCTGTTAGCTTAGATAATTGAGATGTTTCATCTGGTCTCGTTGAGATATATAGCTGAGTATCATCAGAATAACAGTGGAAGCTAATTCCGTATTTTCTAATAATATTACCAAGGGGCAACATGTTTATTGAAAATAGAAAGGGACCTAGGACGGATCCTTGTGGCACTCCATATATTACTGATGATAAATGAGATGACACCCCATTTAAATAAACAAAGTGGTAGCGATATGACAGGTAGGATCTAAACCATCTTAGAGCCTGCCCTTGAATACCTGTATAGTTTTGTAATCGATCTGTGAGTATGTCATGATCTATGGTGTCGAACGCAGCACTAAGATCAATTAAGACTAGAAATGAGATGCAGCCTTGATCTGACGCAAGGAGCAGGTCATTTGTAATTTTAACAAGTGCAGTTTCTGTGGTATGGTGGGGCCTGAAACCTGACTGAAATTCTTCATACAGATCATTTTTAGGCAGGAAGGTGCTCAATTGAGCAGACACAACTTTTTCTAAAATTTTAGACATAAATGGAAGATTTGAAATAGGCCTATAATTTGTCAGTACACTAGGATCTAGTTTTGGTTTCTTAATAAGAGGCTTGATAACCGCCAGCTTAAATGGTTTTGGGACATGACCTAAAGATAACGACGAGTTAATGATTAGGGCTGGGTATTGTTTAAAATCTTTCGATCCGGTGCCAATTTCGATACCTCAGTTTCGATACCGGTTCCTAACGATACTTTTTTCGATACCATATATTTTAAAATCCATTTCAACATCAGCACAAATACATTAAACACATTTTTTTTATTTTTCACCTTAATTAAAACAAATTCTGGTAACACTTCACACTCAGGATAACATTATTAATACAACTGGTTTTGCTTTTTGGATAGGGGTGCACCATTCAGGGGCGGACTGGGACCAAAAAGTTGCCCTGGACTTTCTGGCCCACAGCAGCCCACCACATCATAACGCAAACACCCCTGTTTTGATGTCATTAATTTAATATTTAAGTATACAGTTTGGTGATTTTAACCAATAGGGCAACTGATCCTAAAAAAGAAGAAAAAAAAAGAACAGCAGCTGTTCATTTAGCGACTCCTAGTGAGGGATACATGCTCATCAAGACACAAACATTCTTCTAGAACTCACACTTTGCATTCAGTTAGCAGATCCATATCAATCATGCATGGAATAGAAGTTAATAAACTCAAACGATAGCTTTATGTGCTTTACAGATGAACTTGACATCTTTATTCATTCAAGATGTTTAATAATAGATAATCTTTGGCTCGGTAATAAAGGTTCATGATCCAATTAGTGAACCGATGATTCTTTTGAGTGAATCTTTTAAAATAATCATTTATTTTGTTTAACGAAACCAGTGTTTCACAAACTTGATAGATCTGAGGTGCAGGGCTCGTAAAATCGATATCCTGATGTACCAGGGCTATTGTGTTTTCCAGTCCGATGTGCTATTGTGAATAGTGATGTAAAATTCCTATCATGATTTGCGTTGTTCACTCGCTTGCAGGGGTGAAACAGATCATGGCCGATCGTTTGCATTTGTTTCTAAATATTGCTGATTCAAGCGTTTTAAACAATTCGTGCGCGTTCGGAGCTTGTGCTCACTCATTCAAAGCACGCACTGTGAGCAGCATTTCAGACGCGCGTACAGAGAATGAATCCATCTTTCGCGTATCGTAACTTCTGAATGAACACATACACACACAATTATATCAAAATAATTGTCTCTACAAGTATTCTCGTAAACACAGTCAGTTATGTTTTAAGTGAACGTATACAGTGGCCTGCTGCTTAGAGAAATACGCTGTACCGGATAAATCTGTCTCTCTCTGTTTTTTAGACGACGTGAAAGGGGGCATGTTTCTAGATACGCATCGTGTAGACCAAACTAAACAGGGAGGGAGGGCAAAACACTCATCCAAACAAATGCTTCATTAACACCGGCTTTGGTTGCAATACTCTTATCGCATATGTTGCACTTTGCTGACTCGGCATCCACTTTTATAAAGTGTAGCCGGTAACGTTTTTAGAAAAAACAACTACAGTTACAGAAATCCTCCCCATCACGTCGTGGTGGTGGACAGCCAATCACGGCAAATTTGGGTCCTTACATGCATGTATGCTACAAGCTCACACAGACACAGCCACTCAGCAAAAAAAAAACGGCCGCTTGGCTTTTGGAACCGAAATTTGGCACCGTAAGATAAATTATTTTTCGATACTCATAGTATCGAAGTTTTTCGTTCGATACCATAAAGGTATCGAAGTTCGGTACCCAGCCCTCCCTGCTGAAAAAAACAGCTAAAACCAGCCTAAGCTGGTCAGGCTGGTTTTAGCTGGTCTCCCAGCCTGGTCATAGCTGGTTTATCAAGCTGGTTTTAGAGGGGTTTTGTCCACTTTTTTAGCTGGTCTAAGCTGGTTTTAGCTGGTCAGGCTGGTCTTAGCTGGATTAAGCTGGTTTTAGCTGGTCTTAGCTGGTTTTAGCTGGTCTAAGATGGTCTTAGCTGGTTTTAGCTGGTCAGGATGGCTGGTCTTAGCTGGTCAGGCTGGTCTTAGCTGGATTAAGCTGGTCTTAGCTGGTCAGGATGGCTGGTCTTAGCTGGTTTAAGCTGGTTTTAGCTGGTCAGGCTGAACATAACTTGTTTTAGATGGTCAGATTGACTGGTTTTAGCTGGTCAAGCTGGTATTAGCTGGTTAGACTGGCTGGTCTTAGCTGGTTTAAGATGGTTTTAGCTGGTCAGGCTGGGAGACCACCCAGATAGCAAACTCACATAGACACAACATATAATCGATGTTTCTCTTGGCACTGACACAATGTTGATTTTCTGCTTGTTTAAAAAAAATCTCACATACTTAATAATAGATACATTAGTAATAATTTATTAAACACACATCACATTTAGTCAAAATGTCTTTATTTATACAAAATATACAGTTACAAATGTTTAGAGCATAATACAAACCTTCTGTATACAAAGCTTCTATAAGACTAATATCGAAAATGCCTTTACACTCAAATACGCACAAAGAGGTATAACGTAAATTATATGCTAATATAAATAGTCTCAAGTTACAAAAGAATTTACTTAAGAATTAAACTTATGTTATTTTGTAGCAAATATGCCAATGTCCGACAGCTTATCAGAATTACTGGCCTGAGTCTGTATTTCCCCCTTCTCCCAAATGGCCGATTCGTGAATGAATCGTTCAATTTAACCGGTTCTTCTTAGTGAACCGGTTGAACCAGTTCACCAAATCGAACTGAATCGTTTGAAACGGTTCACGTCTCCAATAAGCATTAATCCACAAATTACTTAAGCTGTTAAGTTTTTTAACGTGACTGACACTCCCTCTGAGTCAGAATAAACCAATATCCCGGGGTAATCCATTTACTCAAACAGTACACTGAATGAAATGCTGTGAAGACCGAACTGAAGATGAACACCGAGCCGAGCCAGATAATGAACAAACACGCCCACTGCTGGAGCAGTTCTCGTTCTCGAGTCAAGAACCGGTTGCTTCGGTTTTCGGATCACCAGTACACTCAACCGAGAATCGTTTCTGTCGGACGCGTCCGATTTGAGAACCGATGAGCTGATTCTCGTTCTCGAGTCAAGAACCGGTTGCTTCGGTTTTCGGATCACCAGTACACTCAACCGAGAATCGTTTCTGTCGGACGCGTCCGAATTGAGAACCGATGAACTGATGATATTGCGCATGCGTGTAATTTTGTAAGTATTTTGTTAAACATCGGAAAGTGTGATAAAATAACTATATTTTATTTTGATTTTTTTTTTATTATTATTTTTAGATTAATGTTTCCAATCTGTATATTGTATATAATGTATAGGCCAAATGGGTTTTCAAGGAAGTTGGACAATAATTAAGACTCTAAAGACTCTTATGTTTAATATGAATAAGGGATGATTTATGAGATATCTGTACTGTATTTATAGTTAATGATGACATTCACAAATTGAGTTTGTAGTAAACAGAACATGAACACGAGTAGAGCAGCTGATGACACTGAACTGCAGCACGTGCCGGTTAGAGCGATTCTCGTTCTCGAGTCAAGAACCGGTTGCATAGGTTTTCGGATCATCAGTACACTCAACCGAGAATCGTTTCTGTCGGACGCGTCCGAATTGAGAACCGATGAACTGATGATACTGCGCATGCGCGATTCAGCGTGAAGCCAACTGACTGACAGCATGTCTGAACCGAAGGGATTCTTTTGGTGATTGATTCTGATTCTGTACTAGTAATGTTATGAGCGCGGGTATTTCGAGGGTTTGGATGAAGGGCAATCTGGCGAAACGTAAGTTCATTTAGTAACAAATACATCGCAATGGATTATGTTTAGTAAGTGGATCATGGTTTCTGCGCTGATGACACCTAATTTATTTACTTTATATCTTCAAGACTTAAATCCTCATATGCACATTATTGCTGTTACTGTATTTAGGTGTTGTTGCAAAACTCTAATGTAAACTTTTCATGATTGTGAGGTTTTAACTGACTAAAGTTATGATTACTGACTTTATATATTTGAATGTTTGATAGACTTGACGTCATTACGTCATCGCCAATGACGTCATTACGTAGAGCGTGAAAGAACCGATGAACCGGTTTTTTCAACCGGTTTATTGAATCGAACCGTCCGAAAGAACCGGTTCACGGAAAAGAATCGAACTTCCCATCACTACTACTGTTTCAACTATTAAAATAGTTCCGTTTTGTATGTAATAGCTAAGTGATTGTATATTTTATAGTTTTTATTATTTTTGTTACTATTATTAAGTTAAGAAAAACATTTGTTAAATATAAAGCAAAAACGAACTGGAACTTACATTAGAAAGCTTTAAATTATAATCATTCTGTTTTATTAATTTAAATCATAATCATTCTGGCCCGAAGCCCGGTCTGAGGGACATAAAAAAGTCAGGGTGAAATGCGGGGCTCTAGACCAGCCTATAAGTTTAACTTTTAAAAATGTTGTCATCCTAACAACAAACAGCTTTGCTCATTCTTGTACACAGTCTTATACGGTCTATCAGCTATGACTATTTTAGTCTTTCAAAGGACAAAATGGGTGAAAAAAACAGTAATAAAAATTAAACATAAAATGCAGGCCAGGAGCGAGGCCCTTTAGAGGCACGCACACTTGGCACAGCTCTTGCGACGGTATACTGAGTGAGAGAGCGGCATGGCTTATCGGACACAGCAACAGTAACTAAGGAGGGTGGGGTCAATCATAGCAATTTTGGAAGTTACTCAGAACATTTGATCAGATTCACTCCTGTAATTGGGTAAATTTGGTTGTCATTGTTCTCCTAATTGTGAATGGATTATACAGTGAGTGCATAATAGACGATAGTCAGTGAATATGCTGATCTTTTTTTTGCTCATTTTACGAATTTCAAGCCACAAATATATGCACAGGAGCGTTTGAAAGTAGTCATTTTCAGCAGGTACCTAGATTAAATCGATAGTACTTTGAATCACTACTTACTACATACATTTTCAAAAACCCTTTGGATTTACATAAATCACGCAAATGATCTATATTAGTTTAAAAATGACAATTTTCACTTAAAGATGATGAGTTTGCATCCCTGAATATACGGTTGTTTATGTCCCTTTGTTGTATTTGCATACAGTACATTTATTGTATCTAAAATTATTGTAGCAAAAGATAGCACCTGACAGTAGAATTTGTAGAGAATATTTCAATTATTTTATTTACTCCTGGAAAAGACCCACATAAAGCTCATATTTTAAAATGATTAATATCCACATCACTGCTGTATCCATCCTAAATAGTATATAAGAAAGTACAGTATATATTTTTTGTACACCCCAGCAGAGGCGGAGCGGAGCTGCTCTCGGACAACATCTCCAGGACACTTCGCTCCATGTGACTAGTAAGACAATTCTCAAATAACTATTATGATGAGTTTTGTTCCACCCGCTTAAATGATAAAAGTACTTGGGTGGAAAAACTATTAAGACAAAAGAAATCTAATGTATCTCTTGCTCTGGCTACTGTGTATAGACCACCAGGGCCGTATACAGAATTCCTAAAAGGATTTGCAGATTTCCTCTCAGACCTTCTAGTTACAGTTGATAAGGCGCTAATCATGGGAGATTTTAATATTCACGTTGATAATGCAACTGATACATTAGGACTTGCGTTTACTGACCTAATAAACTCCTTTGGAGTCAAGCAAAATGTCACCGGGCCCACTCATCGTTTTAATCATACACTAGATTTAATTATATCGCATGGAATCGATCTTACTGCTATAGGTATTGTACCTCAAAGTGATGATATTACAGGCCATTTCCTTGTATCGTGCATGCTGCGTATAACTGATATTAACTATATGTCGCAGCGATACCGTCTGGGCAGAACTATTGTTCCAGCCACCAAAGAAAGATTCGCAAATAACCTGCCTGATCTATCTCAACTGCTATTTGTACCCCAAAATACACATGAATTAGACGAAATTACTGACAACATGGGCACTATTTTCTCTAATACATTAGAAGCTGTTGCCCCGATCAAATTGAAAAAAGTTAGAGAAAAACGTACTGTACCATGGTATAACAGTAATACTCACTCTCTCAAGAAAGTAACTCGTAGTCTTGAATGCAAATGGAGAAAAACTAACTTAGAAGTGTTTAGAATTGCATGGAAAAACAGTATGTCCAGCTATAAACAGGCTCTTAAAAACTGCTAGGGCAGAGCATATACACAAACTCATTGAAAATAACCAAAACAATCCAAGGTTTTTATTTAGCACAGTGGCTAAGTTAACAAATTACCAGACCTGATTCAAATATTCCACCAACGTTAAATAGTAATGACTTTATGAATTTATCCACTGATAAAATAGATAACATTAGAAATACAATAGCGAATGTAGATTCTACAGCATCTAACACTTCAGTTTCATCCATCGCACCCAAAGATAAACTGCAGTGCTTTACAACCATAGGACAGGAAGAGCTAAATAAACTTATCACTGTATCTAAACCAACAACATGTTTATTAGATCCTGTACCCACTAAATTACTGAAAGAGTTGTTACCTGTAGCCGAAGAACCGCTTCTCAATATCATAAACTCGTCGTTATCTTTAGGTCACGTCCCAAAACCATTCAAGCTGGCGGTTATCAAGCCTCTTATTAAGAAACCAAAACTAGATCCTAGTGTACTGGCAAATTATAGGCCTATTTCAAATCTTCCATTTATGTCTAAAATTTTAGAAAAAGTTGTGTCTGCTCAATTGAGCACCTTCCTGCATAAAAATGATCTGTATGAAGAATTTCAGTCAGGTTTTAGGCCCCACCATAGCACAGAAACTGCACTTGTTAAAATTACAAATGACCTGCTCCTTGCGTCAGACCAAGGCTGCATCTCATTTCTAGTCTTACTTGATCTTAGTGCTGCGTTCGACACCATAGATCATGACATACTCATAGATCGATTACAAAACTATACAGGTATTCAAGGGCAGGCTCTAAGATGGTTTAGATCCTACCTGTCCGATCGCTACTATTTTGTTTACTTAAATGGGGAGTCATCAATTTATCATCAGTAAAATATGGAGTGCCACAAGGATCCGTCCTAGGTCCCCTTCTATTTTCAATATACATGTTGCCCCTTGGTAATATTATTAGAAAATACGGAATTAGCTTCCACTGTTATGCTGATGATACTCAGCTATATATCTCAACGAGACCAGATGAAACTTCCCAATTATCTAAGCTAACAGAGTGTGTTAAAAGTGTAAAAGATTGGATGACAAATAATTTTCTCCAATTAAATTCGGATAAGACAGAGATACTAATTATTGGACTGCATTCTTCCATCTTAGAAACATTGCCAAGCTACGAAACATGTTATCTGTTTCTGATGCAGAAAAGCTAGTTCATGCATTCATGACCTCTAGACTGGACTATTGTAATCAGGGTTCGTACAGATACTGTATAATGAAATTCCAGGACTTTCCAAGCACTATTTTGGGGATTTTCTAGGACTACAATCAGAGGTCTCACTTATAAATCATATACTTTATTTACTTTAAATTCTAAAAAAGGAAAATAGATGAATAAAAATTAAACAAGATGGTACAAATAAGGTGCAGCACATTAAAGTATTCAATGACTGTGGCAACTCTAAGTATGAGAACATGAAGGTCACGGTACTCTGTGCATTAAAGAGTGCATCCAAAGAGGACATAAACCTCTTATTCAGTGCTATAACAGAAGTAAAGATAAACCTGCTTGTGTAGAAGCCCTGTCAAAGTGGTCTAGGTTGTGGCAGATTTAACAAATCTGCTTAAGTTCATCTTTTTTGTCTTTCAGGGACTTTCTAAAACTGTTAAATCTAATTATGCATTCTCTTGGTTTGGAGGAGGTCTCAGCTTCAGTGGCTGCCTTTTCTATTTCTAGCTCCAAGTGGGCAATGTCAGATTCAAGCCTCCTCTTTTTTTCCTTTGTTCCTCCTCTTGGTCTCTGCATTTGGTTTTCTCAGCTCTCTTTTCTCTCTGCTTGATGAGAGAACTCTCACATCTTTGTTGTGCTGCTTTACAGCTGGCAATCATTCTGGGAACAAGCCTCTGTGATGTATAGCTGATGTCCTTTTTGTTTTCAGTGCTCATGGCTGCATTCACAGAAAATCCTCGTTCCACATTAGCCTGACCATGTGATAAAAGAAGCACAATTTTCACTACCTGCCATAGGTATTTGAGTTCATCTTTACCCTGCAAGGTTTCTGAGAAGAAATGGTCAAGAGTGTGTGACTGGATATTAAAGTCCCTTAACTTTGACAGGTTTTTAGCCACTTCTTCTTTAATGAAGGTTGTGTACTGCATTTGAGCATCATCACACTTGCTTTCTGGAAATCTTTTTAGCTCAACTAAATGGTTCAGAAGCCTTTTGAACCTTCGTTCACATCCATCAAGATCATGGGCCATGACCTTGGGGTTAAGGCAGGTAGTTTGTCTCACAAAACTGGATCGAATGTTTTTTTTTTTCCAAAAGTCTCTTTAAGAGTTGAAGGAAACAGCGCCTTGCATCGTTTCTGAATTCTAAAATAATTTTTTCACTCAGCACTCTTGTTGGAGTAGTGGGATGTAACACTCTTTAAAGTCCAAAGAATTTCAGCCCGCCAAGTATCATTGTTTCTGACCCAAGAATCC
The DNA here is from genome assembly GCF_003368295.1 of Carassius auratus. Taxonomy (NCBI): domain Eukaryota; kingdom Metazoa; phylum Chordata; class Actinopteri; order Cypriniformes; family Cyprinidae; genus Carassius; species Carassius auratus. The sequence goes on along the minus strand of NW_020527612.1, from coordinate 24,091 downwards.
AAGTCACCAGATGTTCCACAAGGTTTACGGTTCTGCAAAAGATGTACAAATAAAATTACACCAAATTTATTCAGTCATGGCAATCTAGCAAGCATGCAGTGTTGGTTGTAACAGTTACAAAGTAATTATTTAAATTTATTCTAATGACTTGCTTGCACTAAAACTATTGTTTATATTGTAAAAATCACTCAAATTGCAGATACAGGGTATTTAAAATACAGTATACAACTTATTACATAATGTATATTAAAGTTACTTCGAGCACAAAAAAATCTTTGTGAAATGCATACGTTTTAATGTTGTAGAAAAAAAATGTAAAAGTTTTAACTGTGACATGGTCATGACAAATACATTTATTAAAATATAGATTTATCCTTATTAAAGCTTCAAATGTAATGCAATCAAGAGCAGCAAGTGATTTTCTCTTTTTCTTTTGATTAACATTGAGACTGACAGCAGTGGGTTTATTAGACAGCTGTCTCTTTAAGACCTGACACACATTTCGCGGAATTGACACAAATCCGGTTTTCTTCCAGCTCTTGACCTTCATTTAAGTCTTTGAAACTCATTTAAGACTGTGCTTGCGAGGATACTCCCCAAAATTGTCATTTTGACAATTTTGACAATTTGATGTTTCGTCCTCAAGTAATCAATGCGGTACTGGCGCGCACTGTCTGAGGAGAAGCGGCCTTTCTCTCGGTGTACGTGTGAGCAACAAAGAATGCATCTTCAGACAGCGCTTCTTCAGAACCGCACTTTAAGCACCTTGTACGAACCCAGTTAATGCACTACTAGGTGGTAGTCCTACTTCTTCAATAAACAAGCTACAGGTAGTCCAAAATGCAGCAGCTAGAGTCCTTACCAGGTCAAGAAAATGTAATCATATTTACCCCAATTTTACAGTCTCTGCACTGGCTACCTATTAAGTTCCGTATCAGTTACAAATTATCATTACTTACCTATAAGGCCCTAAATGGTTTAGCTCCTGCGTACCTAACTAGCCTTCTACCACGTTACAACCCATCACGCACCCTAAGGTCACAAAACGCTGGACTTTTGGTCATTCCTAGGATAGCAAAGTCCACTAAAGGAGGTAGAGCTTTCTCACATTTGGCTCCCAAACTCTGGAATAGCCTTCCTGATAATGTTCGGGGTTCAGACACACTCTCTCTGTTTAAATCTAGATTAAAAACTCTTAAAATCTCTTTCGCCAAGCATTCGAATAATGTATCTTTTTAACTGTGAGTGTAGTTGCATCTGATCAAAGGTGCATTTTTATTCATTAGCTTGGGTTAAACTAATTTTACTTTGTTGGATCAGCAGCTATGCTAATGATGTCTGTATTTTGTTTCTATGTTTCGCCACGGGATTTACATCCCGTGGTAACTAGGATTTACACAAGTTCCAGTCTGGATCCAGAACACCTGAGAAGAGATGATGCTGACCCTCAGAGGACCTCAGATGATGCTAACCCTGAAGCAACAAACAGAGCTAACAATTATTGCTAAATGGGGAAGTCGTGGCCTAATGGTTAGAGGGTTGGACTCCCAATTGAAAGGTTGTGAGTTCGAGTCCCGGGCCGGCAGGAATTGTGGGTGGGGGGAGTGCATGTACAGTTCTCTCTCCACCTTCAATACCACGACTTAGGTGCCCTTGAGCAAGGCATCGAACCTCCAACTGCTCCCCGGGCACCGCAGCATAAATGGCTGCCAACTGCTCCGGGTGTGTGCTCACAGTGTGTGTGTGTGTACACTGCTCTGTGTGTGTGCACTTCGGATGGGTTAAATGCAGAGCACAAATTCTGAGTATGGGTCACCATACTTGGCTGAATGTCACGTCACTTTCACTTTCACTTAAATGTGTGACTGAATCATATAATAACTTAATTAATAATATTATAAGCACACAAAAAAAGCCAATAGGTACCAAAATCAAATAACCCTAACCCCATCAAATAATTTTACCTGCAGCCGCATTTATCCTGTTATCTGAGGGTCTTTCCCTTAATGGTGTCCAGTAATTAAAGAAAGAACTGATGAAGGTGACATGAATCTCCCATTTCAGTGCGCCACTTCAGCAGAAGAAAGACAAAAGGACAGAAAGTTACTCAGACTTTCTATCAGTAACAGTATGAAAATCATACTTAATACTATCCTAGTGTAGGTTTTCGAACAGTACGTGGGTAAAATTGACTTACTTTGGTGAATCATGGGTCTTTCTGTTGGGTGTTCTCCCCCGATAAAAATCGTATTCCAATGCTTGATCTAAAAAAAAAAAAAGAAGAGTAAACAAATATATTTTCAATATCGTTATCAGTGTTTGAAGATGTTATGTAAACATACTTCTAAAGAATAAATTACGGTTTTATCACTTTACTCATTCCCACGCTTTTTTACCTCAATTCAATTCAATTAAAGTTTATTTGTATAGCGCTTTTTACAAAACAAATCGTTACAAAGCAACTTTACAGAAAATTATGTTTCTACAATATTTAGTAGTAGCTAGTAGTTTGTGCACATTTGACAGGATTTTAGAAAAAATAAAAATAATAATAATAATAGTACAAGACGTAGTCAGCTAGACAATGAACTATCAATATTATTAATTAAGTTATTATATGATTCAGTCACACATTTAGCAATAATTGTTAGTTCTGTTTGTTGATTCAGGGTTAACATCATCTGAGGTCCTCTGAGAGTCAGCATCATCTCTTCTCAGGTGTTCTGGATCCAGACTGGAACTTGTGTAAATCCTAGTTACCACGGGATGTAAATCCCGTGGCGAAACATAGAAACAAAATACAGACATCATTAGCATAGCTGCTGATCCAACAAAGTAAAATTAGTTTAACCCAAGCTAATGAATAAAAATGCACCTTTGATCAGATGCAACTACACTCACAATTAAAAAGATACATTATTCGAATGCTTGGCGAAAGAGATGTGTTTTAATCTAGATTTAAACAGAGAGAGTGTGTCTGAACCCCGAACATTATCAGGAAGGCTATTCCAGAGTTTGGGAGCCAAATGTGAGAAAGCTCTACCTCCTTTAGAGGACTTCGCTATCCTAGGAACGACCAAAAGTCCAGCGTTTTGTGACCTTAGGGTGCGTGATGGGTTGTAACGTGGTAGAAGGCTAGTTAGGTACGCTGGAGCTAAACCATTTAGGGCCTTATAGGTAAGTAATGATAATTTGTAACTGATACGGAACTTAATAGGTAGCCAGTGCAGAGACTGTAAAATTGGGGTAATATGATCATATTTTCTTGACCTCGTAAGGACTCTAGCTGCTGCATTTTGGACTACCTGTAGCTTGTTTATTGACGAAGCAGGACAACCACCTAGAAGTGCATTACAATAGTCCAGTCTAGAGGTCATGAATGCATGAACTAGCTTTTCTGCATCAGAAACAGATAACATGTTTCGTAGCTTGGCAATGTTTCTAAGATGGAAGAATGCAGTTTTTGTAACATGGGAAATATGATTTTCAAAAGACAAATTGCTGTCTAATATAACACCCAGATTTCTGACTGTAGAGGAAGTAACAGTTCATCCGTCTAGTTGCAGATTGTAATCTACAAGATTCTGTGTAGTGTTTTTTGGTCCAATAATTAGTTTCCCCTAACTTATCCGAATTTAATTGGAGAAAATTATTTGTCATCCAATCTTTTACATTTTTAACACACTCTGTTAGCTTAGATAATTGGGAAGTTTCATCTGGTCTCGTTGAGATATATAGCTGAGTATCATCAGCATAACAGTGGAAGCTAATTCCGTATTTTCTAATAATATTACCAAGGGGCAACATGTATATTGAAAATAGAAGGGGACCTAGGACGGATCCTTGTGGCACTCCATATTTTACTGTTGATAAATGAGATGACTCCCCATTTAAGTAAACAAAGTGGTAGCGATCGGACAGGTAGGATCTAAACCATCTTAGAGCCTGCCCTTGAATACCTGTATAGTTTTGTAATCGATCTTTGAGTATGTCATGATCTATGGTGTCGAACGCAGCACTAAGATCAAGTAAGACTAGAAATGAGATGCAGCCTTGGTCTGACGCAAGGAGCAGGTCATTTGTAATTTTAACAAGTGCAGTTTCTGTGCTATGGTGGGGCCTAAAACCTGACTGAAATTCTTCATACAGATCATTTTTATGTAGGAAGGTGCTCAATTGAGCAGACACAACTTTTTCTAAAATTTTAGACATAAGTGGAAGATTTGAAATAGGCCTATAATTTTCCAGTACACTAGGATCTAGTTTTGGTTTCTTAATAATAGGCTTGATAACCGCCAGCTTGAATGGTTTTGGGACGTGTCCTAAAGATAACGACGAGTTTATGATATTGAGAAGCGGTTCTTCGGCGAAAGGTAACAGCTCTTTCAGTAATTTAGTGTGTACAGGATCTAATAAACATGTTGTTGGTTTAGATACAGTGATAAGTTTATTTAGCTCTTCCTGTCCTATGGTTGTAAAGCACTGCAGTTTATCTTTGGGTGCGATGGATGAAACTGAAGTGTTAGATGCTGTAGAATCTACATTCGCTATTGTATTTCTAATGTTATCTATTTTATCAGTGGATAAATTCATAAAGTCATTACTATTTAACGTTGGTGGAATATTTGAATCAGGTGGCGTCTGGTAATTTGTTAACTTAGCCACTGTGCTAAATAAAAACCTTGGATTGTTTTGGTTATTTTCAATGAGTTTGTGTATATGCTCTGCCCTAGCAGTTTTTAAGAGCCTGTCTATAGCTGGACATACTGTTTTTCCATGCAATTCTAAACACTTCTAAGTTAGTTTTTCTCCATTTGCATTCAAGACTACGAGTTACTTTCTTGAGAGAGTGAGTATTACTGTTATACCATGGTACAGTACGTTTTTCTCTAACTTTTTTCAATTTGATCGGGGCAACAGCTTCTAATGTATTAGAGAAAATAGTGCCCATGTTGTCAGTAATTTCGTCTAATTCATGTGTATTTTGGGGTACAAATAGCAGTTGAGATAGATCAGGCAGGTTATTTGCGAATCTTTCTTTGGTGGCTGGAACAATAGTTCTGCCCAGACGGTATCGCTGCGACATTGTAACGGGGCTGTTCTAGGTGGGGATTGAACCCGGGTCTGTTTGGTCCGAAGTCACTGAATTAATGGATTGAGCTAACTCCCCACTAAATGAATCCAAGAGCAGGGATGATCAAATGGCCAGGAGTCGTGGGTCTTCAACAAGACAAAACTTTACTAATGGAAAGTGCAACAAAACAAGAGAAGCTGTGCTTCCAAAAAACAGTACAAATGAAAATAGACACAAGGGTCCAAAGACTTAAACTTAAACTTTGGCAGACTTAGCTTGCAACAGGTAACATAGGCTCAAGACTGAACAATAAGGCATGGCACAAACACACTTAAATAAGGCAAGACACAGGTGTGAGGCATCAGGCATAATGAGTGGTAGGGTTCAGCAGGAGTCTGGTGAGGGTTGCCACCTGCCGACCAGGAGGAAAATAGCAGTCCTGTTAAGGATTCCTTACAGGAGTCCCCCCTCTAAGAACGGCTCCTGACGTTCACTTGGTGGAGTCTTTGGGTGCGACGAAAATCCGTGATGAGCATAGGGTCCAGAATGTCTCGAGCAGGCACCCATGAGCGCTCCTCTGGGCCGTAACCCTCCCAGTCGACCAAATACTGTACTTTTCCTCTGACCTGACGAGAATCCACCAACCTACGCACAGTGTAAGCTGGTTGTCCATCGACAATCCGGGCAGCTGGGGCGGTCTTGTGAGCTGGGGACAGAGAAGAACAAACAACAGGCTTTAGCCGAGAGACATGAAACGTTGGGTGAATCCTGACCAGGGAACAAAATGGGAGGGAAACCGTACTGGCACTCAAAAGGGGACATGCCTAAGGAAGAATGGTAGAGAGTATTATGTGCAAACTCTGCCCAGATTAATCGAGAGCTCCAAGTGGTCTGATTGTCTGCTGCCAAACATCTCAAAGTTTTCTCGATCTCCTGATTCACCCTCTCTGTTTGCCCATTAGACTGGGGGTGAAAACCAGATGACAGACTGATGTCAGATCCAATGAGACGACCAAAAGCCTTCCAGAACCGGGAGGTGAACTGGGAACCTCTATCGGAGACAATATCCTGGGGGAATCCATGAATCCTGAACACATGCTGCATTAGGAGCTCTGCAGTCTGGCTAGCTGTGGGAAGTTTGGGTAATGGCAGGAGGTGACAGGCTTTAGAAAATCTATCCACCACCACAAGAATGACAGTATTACCTTGGGATTCAGGCAGACCTGTGACATAGTCCAGAGAAATATGCGACCAAGGATGTTTAGGGATAGGTAGAGGATGCAGTAGTCCTTGAGGGTGGGTTCTGATCTCCTTGTTCTGGGCACACACAGTGCAAGCGGCGACAAAATCACGGACGTCCCTTTGCAACTTTGGCCACCAAAATCTCCTCTGGATGAGCTTGCAAGTTCTAGAGGACCCAGGATGACCAGAGGGGAGGGATGCATGTGCCCACTGCAACACATCAGAACGTAGGCGGTTAGGGACAAAAAGACGTCCTGGTGGACCATTACCTGGATCCGACTGATGCCGTTGGGCCTTCTTAATGGCTGTCTCAATGCCCCACTGGATAGCTGCTATTATTTTGGTGGTGGGAAGGATGGGTTCTGGTCTGGCCTCCTCTTCTGGGGAGTCAAACTGCCTCGAAAGTGCATCTGGTTTTGAGTTCTTGGAACCTGGGCGGTAAGAAAGAACAAAGTCAAACCGGTTAAAAAACAGTGCCCAGCGTGCTTGGCGGGAATTCAGTCTCTTGGCCTCCCGAATGTAGGTTAGGTTCCTGTGGTCGGTCCAGATGAGGAACGGGTGCTTGGCCCCTTCCAACCAATGCCTCCACTCCTCCAATGCCACCTTTACTGCCAACAGCTCTCGGTTTCCAATATCATAATTCTTCTCTGCTGCAGTTAGTCGTCGAGACAGATAGGCGCATGGGTGAAGCCTGTTGTCGACCCTGGCTCTCTGGGACAAGACTGCCCCTACCCCTACATCAGAAGCGTCAACCTCCACCACAAAGGGCAACTCTGGGTCTGGAAGGGTTAAGATAGGGGCAGATGTAAAGAGTCTCTTGAGCTTGTTAAAAGCTTGATTGGCCTTCTCAGTCCACATGAATGATCGGGCAGACTTCTTGGTGAGTGCGGAGAGAGGTTCTGCAACAGAGCTGAAGTTTCTAATAAATCTTCTATAAAAGTTTGCAAACCCAAGAAAACGTTGTACCTGCTTCACGGAATTAGGTTGAGGCCATTCCTGCACTGCTCGCACCTTGCCAGGGTCCATCTGGATGTTGCCCTTGGAAATGATGAAGCCAAGAAATGGGGTTGAAGACACATGAAATTCACTCTTTTCCAACTTGACGAAGAGGCTGTGTCTAAGTAACTGGGAAAGGACCTGTCGAACATGTTGGACGTGTTCTTGGTAGTTGCGTGAGAAAATAAGGATATCGTCAAGGTAGACAAAAACAAACTTGTTCAGCATCTCCCGCAAGACATCATTAATCAGTGCCTGGAAGACAGCTGGGGCATTGACCAGGCCAAAGGGCATTACTCTGTACTCATAATGGCCCGTCGGGGTGTTGAAAGCGGTCTTCCACTCGTCCCCTTCTCGAAGCCTGACCAGATGGTAGGCATTTCGGAGATCTAATTTGGTGAATATGGTGGCGCCTTGCAGGATCTCAAATGCAGAGGTCATCAGGGGCAGGGGGTAGCGATTCTTGATGGTGATGCGGTTGAGACCCCTGTAGTCGATGCAAGGCCTGAGGTCACCATCCTTCTTCTCAACAAAGAAAAACCCTGCTCCAGCAGGTGAGGTTGAAGTACGAATAAAACCATTATCCAAGGCTTCCTTGAGGTACTTCTCCATAGCGGTCCTCTCAGGGGCAGAGACAGAGTAAAGCCTACCCCGCGGTGGGCATGCTCCAGGAACCAAGTCTATAGCACAGTCATATGGTCTGTGAGGGGGAAGGGAGGTGGCTCGGGACTTGCTGAAGACTTCCTTGAGGTCAGCATACTCTGGAGGAACTCTGGACAGATCAGGGAGACACACAGGAGGCATAATACTCTGGGTTTTTGAAATGGGAAGCTGCAGTGCAACCGTGGCCTGGGGAACTTGAGGCGACTCAGGGTGAAATGCTGTGCACTTCGCGGTGGCAGATTTAAACTGAGATACAGGTAGCTCTTGAGTATCAGACCTGTCTGTTTTGAGATTGGCAGGGCACCTGGATAGTCTCGAAATTGGCTCTGGGTATACCTCCAGTTTCTCAGTAGAATGGCAAAAAGAAAGAGCAGAAACACAACAGTTAGTTCCCCAACCTTTAACTACACCTCTAGACCAGTCAATATTTGGGTTGTGACAAGTTAGCCATGGAAATCCAAGAACTAAGGGGAGTTCTGGTAACTGGATAAGAAAAAACTGTATTAGTTCCTTGTGACCCCCAACTTCAAACTGAATAAACGAAGTGCAGTGACTAACCTGTCCCGACCCCAGAGGTCTGCCGTCGAGAGCTGTGATGGTTAGAGGTTTCTGGAGGAGCATGGAAGGAATGCCCAAACGTCTGGCCACATCAAGATCTAAAAAGTTCCCAGCAGCCCCAGAGTCGATGAAAGCACCAAGCTGGTGATTCTGGTTGTTGTGGAAGATGGTGGCTTGGATAGTAACTCCAGAGGTTGTAGGATGAGGGAAGATATTTACTCTCGTTCCAGTTCCCCCTTTCCTGGACGAGAACTGGCTTTTCCCGACAATTCAGGACAGTTGGAGCGGAAATGGCCAGACCTTCCACAGTACAGACAGCGTCGCTCCCTCATCCGTCGATCCCTTTCTGTCTGGGTTAATCTTGTTCGACCCAGCTGCATGGGTTCCTCCAGATCACTGGGTTTCCCGAGTGGTTCAAAAGTATTGGAAAATTCCTGAGGACGATACACACTGGTTTCCCGACGTCGTTCCTGTTGTCGTTCTCGGAGACGATGATCTATTCGGATAGCCACCTCAATTAAAGATTCCAAATCCGGAGAAGGGTCTCTAAAAGCCAACTCATCCTTAAGTTCCGGAGACAAGGCCTGGTGGAATGTGGCCCTTAAAGCTCGCTGGTCCCAGCCACTCTCTGAAGCTAGGGTACGAAACTCAATGGCAAACTCTGCCACACTTCGAGTGCCTTGAGAGAGTCGAAGCAAACGGTAATCCACATCACCTGTGCTGGCTGGATGGTGGAAGACTTTCTTCATTTCAGAGATGAAGCTGCTACTGTTTGCAGTGAGTGGTCCCTGTTGGTCCCACAAAGCCGAGGCCCAGTCTAAAGCCTTGCCAGTAAGAAGGGTTATGATGTAAGCAACTTTGCTACTCTCTGTGGGGAAGCTGCCAGGTTGTAACTGAAATACTAGGGTGCATTGAGTGACGAACCCACGACACTTCTCAGGACTGCCATCAAATCGTTCTGGTGCTGGTAGTTTAGGTTCTGACAGGGCGGCTACCACTGCTTGAGACGGATTACCATGTGACAGCTGAGGCTCTTGTGACGAAGAAGCTGGAGCCTGAAGATTTAAACGTTGAAGAATCTCAGTAAGAATCTGCTCATGTTGCTGAATGGCAGCCGCTTGGCCTGATATGGCAGACAGAATGCGATCCACATTAGATGGTGGTGGACTCTCCTCCGCTGGATTCATGTTTTCTGGTTCAGTCTTGCTGTAACGGGGCTGTTCTAGGTGGGGATTGAACCCGGGTCTGTTTGGTCCGAAGTCACTGAATTAATGGATTGAGCTAACTCCCCACTAAATGAATCCAAGAGCAGGGATGATCAAATGGCCAGGAGTCGTGGGTCTTCAACAAGACAAAACTTTACTAATGGAAAGTGCAACAAAACAAGAGAAGCTGTGCTTCCAAAAAACAGTACAAATGAAAATAGACACAAGGGTCCAAAGACTTAAACTTAAACTTTGGCAGACTTAGCTTGCAACAGGTAACATAGGCTCAAGACTGAACAATAAGGCATGGCACAAACACACTTAAATAAGGCAAGACACAGGTGTGAGGCATCAGGCATAATGAGTGGTAGGGTTCAGCAGGAGTCTGGTGAGGGTTGCCACCTGCCGACCAGGAGGAAAATAGCAGTCCTGTTAAGGATTCCTTACAGACATATAGTTTATATCAGTTATACGCAGCATGCACGATACAAGGAAATGGTCTGTAATATCATCACTTTGAGGTACAATATCTAGAGCTGTAAGATCGATTCCATGAGATATAATTAAATCTAGTGTATGATTAAAACGATGAGTGGGCCCGGTGACATTTTGCTTGACTCCAAAGGAGTTTATTAGGTCAGTAAACGCAAGTCCTAATGTATCATTTGCATTATCAACGTGAATATTAAAATCTCCCATGATTAGCGCCTTATCAACTGTAACTAGAAGGTCTGAGAGGAAATCTGCAAATTCTTTTAGGAATTCTGTATACGGCCCTGGTGGTCTATACACAGTAGCCAGAGCAAGAGATACATTTGATTTCTTTTGCATATCAGACAGAGTAACATTTAGCAGAAGTATTTCAAAAGAGTTAAACCTGTATACTGTTTTCTGGGTAACATTGAGAATATCACTATATATTGTTGCAACACCCCCGCCACGACCAGTCTGATGGGGCTCATGTTTATAACAGTAGTTTGGTGGAGTAGACTCATTTAGACCAAAATAATCATTTGGTTTTAGCCAGGTTTCAGTCAAGCAGAATAAATCAAAACTATTATCTGTGATCATTTCATTTACAATAACTGCTTTTGGTGTGAGTGATCTAATATTTATGAGCCCAAACTTTAAAAATTGTTTTTGTTCATTTACTTTACATTTTTCTGGTTTAATTACGATAAGATTATTTCTAGATCCTACATTTTATTTATATTTATATTTTGACCTCACTATTCGGGGAACAGACACAGTCTTAATAGGTTTTACAGCGCAAGTACTTTTAGCATTTAAGCGGGTGGAACAAAACTCATCATAGTAGTTATTTGAGAGTTGTCTTACTAGTCACATGGAGGGAAGTGTCCTGGAGATGTTGTCAGAGAGAAGCTCCGCTCCAATTCTGCTGGGGTGTAATCCATCAGCGCGAAACAGTCTAGGACGCTCCCAGAAAAGATTCCAGTTATCAACAAATAGCAGTTTCTGTTCTTTACACCATGACAACAACCATTCATTTAAAGCAAAAAGTCTACTGAACCTTTCGTGTCCTCGTCGATACGTGGGCAGTGGTCCTGACACGACGATCGTCGCTGCGGGCGTCGTGCTGCGAACCGTCTCGATCAGGCTCCTGAAGTCCCTCTTCAGCGTCTCCGTCTGCCGCAGTGTGGTGTCGTTAACCCTGGCGTGAAGCACGACCGCTCTGGGGCTCTCGTCGTCCTTCAGGATCGCGGGTATCTGCGCAGAAACATCGAGAACACGAGCACCAGGCAAACAATGAGTGTGCACTTTACCTTCGGCCAACGTAGCACTTACGTGTCGGACGATGGAGTCTCCGATGATCACAGCGTCGCGTCCTGTCTCGCGGAGGGGAGCGAAGCGGTTCTGGATGGAGATCTCGAAGGCAGGAGGGGGAGAAGTCGTTGCACGGGACCCAGCTCGCGTCCTCCGCTGTGGATGCACCCAGGGTCCGTGGTGTCCCGGCGTCGCAGTGAAGGACATCTGGGAAGATCGCGTCCTGGGTGCACCGGGCCTGCGCAGAGAAACACACGGAGTAGACGTGGTGGGACTGTTAACAGCACGCTGTATACTTACCCCGGACTTGTGAGCATCAGCCCGGGATGATTCCAGCGCGGCTCTCCGCTCTCTCAGCTGGGCCTGCCTCTCTTCCAGGTCACGAATCTGCTTCCCCACGGCCTCGAGCTCGAGCTGCACAGAGTGGAGACATTCATCCGCCATTAAAGCAAGTAACAGTGAGTACAGCAGTGGTAGTGTGTGTGAATAGAGTATTAGCAATGTAAGTGCAGTTAGCAGCAACCACGCTTGCTGATGCTAACTGGCTAAAAGCTAATAGCGGACCCGGGAGATCAAAATAAAACTAGTGATAGCGAGGCGCTCTGATTGTTTTTGTTGTAGAATACAATAGAGGATATATTCACGCGTTATATAAACGGAAACGATGATGTATAAAATTGATTTTTAAGTTAAAAATAGTCAATGAAAAGAAGATAGTGACGGAGCTCAAACGCAGTACAGCCGTCAACAACGAACAGGAAGTGACGTCTCCACAGGAAGTGACGTCTCTCATGCGTTTGAGTTTTAAACTAACGTTAGCTGACAACATAAACACATAACGTTAACTTTCCAACAACAAAACAAAGCAATGTCAGATGGTACTAACACATGAAATAGAGGTTTTGCACCAGAGCCTCATTTAGAGTAGATATAGAGATCCCGCACAGAAAAACTACCTTTGGACAAACTGTTCTGTCTATCAGAGGAGGTCATTTTTGGAATAGCCTCCCAACAAATATCCTACTTAATCGCACATTTAAAATGCACCTTAAACAGTTTCTTAAAAGTTCCCAGATATGTGTCCTCATTTTGACCAATTTTATTGATGTAATCTGCCTGAATGTGTGCTAATGTGTTTCTTGCTTGATACTGTATATTGTCTGTTCTTTTATGTTGTATTATTTGTATGTTGTTGTTTTCCTGCCTCGGGACTACAGGTGAAAATTAGCATTTATGCTATAACCTGGCTCATTTACAGTCTGTACAGAAATGTTAGATTGTTCATTAATGTGCACTGTCCCGAACAAATAAATAAATAAATAAATATGTGCTAATATCCCTACGTTAATAGTGAAGCAGTACAAAAACACACACAGAGATAACTTATTTATCTTATGAGGTTGTAGTAATGTTAAGATGACAGTTAAGTTACCCGTGTCCCTAAACGTTAACGTTAGACTGTTAAGGACTGAAAAATGTTTTCTTACCTGATATCGCCAGTATTTACAGACCACGTACGACCCCTTCCTCTGTTCACATTCCATTTTTTGTTCTTCATTGACATATCAACTAAAATTCTGTCAAAATGTAAGAATTCAACAGGCAGATATAAAATAATCCAGGTCTGACCGAGTAATCAACGCAAAGCAGCTGCTCCGACCGAGAGTAACGGACATATTTTCAAATTTAAAATAGGCGCGCAGAGCCGCGCACATTCTCATTGGACGGTTTCCTGGAAAACAGACAGATTAACCAATGATGCTCAAAGTAAAACGGCGAAACAACCAATAACAATAGCAATAGTTTGCGTGAGTTAACATAGCTGTGTATTAAGTTTTATTTGCAGTCTGTTGACTGAAAAATTGTAAATTCACACAAAATCACATAAGCAAAAGGTTTCTGCTGCACTGCTTTCTTGAGGGTGAAACTATTATTGTTAATAATGATAATAATTATATTTTAACAAATACATTGAAGAGCTGTTATGATCCAAAACTCATTAAATGCTAATTAATTAGGGCTCAAGCCCGAAGGGGCGAAGAGCCCTATTGTTCTTCTAAGGATTATTAGGGCTCAAGCCCGAAGGGGCGAAGAGCCCTATTGTTCTTCTAAGGATTATTAGGGCTCAAGCCCGAAGGGGCGAAGAGCCCTATTGTTCTTCTAAGGATTATTCTTGTTATTATTATTAGGGCTCAAGCCCGAAGGGGCGAAGAGCCCTATTGTTCTTCTAAGGATTATTCTTGTTATTATTATTATTATTATTTTTATTTTTTATTAAACCTTCCGGGGGTTTTTGGGGGCCTTAACATGCTCAAAAACTCTTGAAAATTGGCACACACATTGGAATCTGCGGCCATCAGGACGCCGCAGAGGCTGGGACCCGGGCGTGGCACAGGGGCTCTACAGCGCCCCCTGGAACACAGTCAGAAATCTTGAACCATAGCTCACACACACTTGCATGTATTTATATGAAACTCAGTAGACTTATAGATCTCATTGAGCTGAACAACTTTCACACTTTATGTCATAGGCTCCGCCCAACAGGAAATCAGCTATTCAGGGCTGTTTAAAAAAAGCATGCTCTGGAATTTGAAATACTCCTCTGAGGTTTTCAACCCGTTCGCCACGAAACTCGGTGAACATGATCTCAAGACATTGAGGATGAAAAATTGCGAGGGGATTTTTGATATCTCGAACGGTTTGCCCGTGGCGAGGCGTGGAACTTATGGCGAGAAATGAGAAACAGGAAATGTCTAATAACATCCACATACATTTCCTGAATTTGATCAAACTTCATGGGTTTGTTCGTTGTATGATACCGATTGTATATATGTGACTATTAAGAGTCAACGTTATAGCGCCACCAACTGGCAGCAGGAAGTGTGTCATTTTCCAAATGCTTTGAATTCAGCATCTTATTTTTACTCGATTTGCTTAAAACTTCATCAGAATAATGACAAAACACGGCCGATGAAAATCTGTTGTGGGGATATTGATATCTGATATAGTGTTGCCATGGCAACGTGTCAAACTTGAATATTCTGTTATGGTGATTTTGAGGCAGATAACAACCTCAGATTTACATGAAACTCAAAACACATATCAGTATTAGTGATAGCTAGACAATGGCAAAAGCTTTTAAAAGGGCGTGAATGAGGCACTCTATAGCGCCACCTTTTGTCAAAAGTGGGGGGGTTAGTTTTAGCTACAGACACCAAACTTGGTACATAAATTGTTCTTATCAAGACGGACAACTTTCTAATTCACAGTTATCAGCTACGACCAACAGGAAGTCGGCTATTTTGATTTTAATGTGTATTTTTTGAGATTTTACAGTTGTGAATTAATGAATACTCCTCACAGGGGAAGTACACTATACACACCAAACTTTGTCTACATGAAGAAAAAACATCGAGGAACTTAAATTGCGAACAGATTTTGGTTAGCTTGAACGGTTTTGTCGTGGTGATTTTTTGAAATGACAGTAAAAAAGGGAAACATTAATTGTCTTGTATTTTTAAATTGCAGCTTCCAAACACTTCAAAGCATTTTTTCATACAGATATCAAATCATTCTGAGGAAATATGCATAGTTTCACGACTTTACAACACTGTATGGGTAAAAGAAAATGTGAAAACTGTCAGACTTCTCAACTGACATGATCTCACTCTGGCCACTCTGTCTGTGTGAGGAAAGGGAGGGGGAGAGGGAGGGGGAGTGTGAGGGGGTTGGTGACTGTGAATTTTTGGTGACTGACAGTGTGTGTGGACTGTAGGGAGGGGCTGTCTGGCAGAGAGAGAGAGAGAGAGAGAGAGACCTAATCATCCCTTTAATAATCAGGAAAAAAATATCTGTATTTTAAATTGTTATTGTTTTTGTTGTTGCTAATGGTGGCGTTTTTTTCCTTTCATTACAGGTTAAGAAATCTCTTAGGCCTTATCCTTTTCTGGCAGTTTTAGGGATTTAAAAACATCCTAAGAATCCTTATTTATGCTGCAAATAATAATTTAAAACTCATTTGATACTGACCTATGACAAACTGTGACGTGACATGACATTTATTAATCTCATGGATGTAACAGTAAAACTCTTAAACTGACAGATAAAGCTGCAATGCAAGCAAAACTATTTCACAAATGCTTATAGGTTATTAAAATCATTACAAAACACTAATAAATTATTTAAGGATTTGGTAACACTGTAAAATAATGTCTAATTTGTTAACATTAGTAAATGCATTGGTAACACTTTATAATAATGGCACTCATTAGCTAAGCATTAGTAAATAGTTCATGATTATAAAGCCTTTTCGCTTAATAATAGTCATTATAAAGCAGTAATAAATCTATAAATAAATTGTTCTTGGTTTAAAAGCACATATATTACAAAGGAGATTAAAGTCTCAGTTGTCTCATAAAATAAATAAATAAATAAACACAACCCAGTTTGATTCAGAATTCAGAAATATTTATTTCAAGATGCAATAAAAGGAAACTGTACACTTAAATAGCTTTTGAGCGATTCTTGAAGGACTAGCATCACCACTTCTTGTACGATGGTTTGAGGAATATATCTTCCAGATAGTACCGCCGCTCCCTATATGCAGAGTATGCAGTATTCGCAGGGCACCAAATCCCAGAAGGGGCACCATCCCAGTTGCTCAAAAAAAAAAAAAAAAAAAGAAAAAAAACATGCGCCATTCTCCCATCCGCGCTCGTGACAGATCACACCACATGTTTGCGGCTGAATGTTTGTAATTGATGGATGGACATCTATGCCTGGGTATAGGACATCAGCAATCCGGCACAGAGAAAAGAAAACTAAAGAAAGAAAAAAAAAAAACAGGCATAAAGCTGTCTTGACATTGGACATTCGAGAGTCTCAAATTTAGGGACGGTCTCTAAAGTTACATGTGATATTGTTATACACTTTTCTAACGTCAGTAGCATTTGAAGAGAATGACTTTCAAAAACAACTGTAATTGTTCATCTAGGTGACAGCTATAATGCACAATTAATTTGAATGTTTGATATTTATTACAACAAACTGTAAGTCATATGTAAATTATGCTACTATTTCACATGGGCTCAAATGCAAATTTGAAGCTCAATAGCATTTGAGAAGAAAGACTTGCAGTCACAAAACAATTGTAATGTGTTCATATAGGTGATGGCTATAATGCACACCTTATAAATTTTTTATAAATATAAAAATAATGTGTTACTAAAGTTATATATATTGTTCTGTGTATGTGATTTCAAAGTCTAGATTGGTCGGATTAACCCTTTAACTGCCACATCCCTTAAAATTGTATTGTCAGAGGGTTACTGTAAATGCTTATGCCCGCTGGGCACAGTTTTCCTGATGCCACCGGGGTAGCGTTGCATTGATGGCTTGAGCCCGACATCGCTGCTTGCAGCTATATTTATTATTATTTTTATTTTTTATTAAACCTTCCGGGGGTTTTTGGGGGCCTTAACATGCTCAAAAACTCTTGAAAATTGGCACACACATTGGAATCTGCGGCCATCAGGACGCCGCAGAGGCTGGGACCCGGGCGTGGCACAGGGGCTCTACAGCGCCCCCTGGAACACAGTCAGAAATCTTGAACCATAGCTCACACACACTTGCATGTATTTATATGAAACTCAGTAGACTTATAGATCTCATTGAGCTGAACAACTTTCACACTTTATGTCATAGGCTCCGCCCAACAGGAAATCAGCTATTCAGGGCTGTTTAAAAAAAGCATGCTCTGGAATTTGAAATACTCCTCTGAGGTTTTCAACCCGTTCGCCACGAAACTCGGTGAACATGATCTCAAGACATTGAGGATGAAAAATTGCGAGGGGATTTTTGATATCTCGAACGGTTTGCCCGTGGCGAGGCGTGGAACTTATGGCGAGAAATGAGAAACAGGAAATGTCTAATAACATCCACATACATTTCCTGAATTTGATCAAACTTCATGGGTTTGTTCGTTGTATGATACCGATTGTATATATGTGACTATTAAGAGTCAACGTTATAGCGCCACCAACTGGCAGCAGGAAGTGTGTCATTTTCCAAATGCTTTGAATTCAGCATCTTATTTTTACTCGATTTGCTTAAAACTTCATCAGAATAATGACAAAACACGGCCGATGAAAATCTGTTGTGGGGATATTGATATCTGATATAGTGTTGCCATGGCAACGTGTCAAACTTGAATATTCTGTTATGGTGATTTTGAGGCAGATAACAACCTCAGATTTACATGAAACTCAAAACACATATCAGTATTAGTGATAGCTAGACAATGGCAAAAGCTTTTAAAAGGGCGTGAATGAGGCACTCTATAGCGCCACCTTTTGTCAAAAGTGGGGGGGTTAGTTTTAGCTACAGACACCAAACTTGGTACATAAATTGTTCTTATCAAGACGGACAACTTTCTAATTCACAGTTATCAGCTACGACCAACAGGAAGTCGGCTATTTTGATTTTAATGTGTATTTTTTGAGATTTTACAGTTGTGAATTAATGAATACTCCTCACAGGGGAAGTACACTATACACACCAAACTTTGTCTACATGAAGAAAAAACATCGAGGAACTTAAATTGCGAACAGATTTTGGTTAGCTTGAACGGTTTTGTCGTGGTGATTTTTTGAAATGACAGTAAAAAAGGGAAACATTAATTGTCTTGTATTTTTAAATTGCAGCTTCCAAACACTTCAAAGCATTTTTTCATACAGATATCAAATCATTCTGAGGAAATATGCATAGTTTCACGACTTTACAACACTGTATGGGTAAAAGAAAATGTGAAAACTGTCAGACTTCTCAACTGACATGATCTCACTCTGGCCACTCTGTCTGTGTGAGGAAAGGGAGGGGGAGAGGGAGGGGGAGTGTGAGGGGGTTGGTGACTGTGAATTTTTGGTGACTGACAGTGTGTGTGGACTGTAGGGAGGGGCTGTCTGGCAGAGAGAGAGAGAGAGAGAGAGAGACCTAATCATCCCTTTAATAATCAGGAAAAAAATATCTGTATTTTAAATTGTTATTGTTTTTGTTGTTGCTAATGGTGGCGTTTTTTTCCTTTCATTACAGGTTAAGAAATCTCTTAGGCCTTATCCTTTTCTGGCAGTTTTAGGGATTTAAAAACATCCTAAGAATCCTTATTTATGCTGCAAATAATAATTTAAAACTCATTTGATACTGACCTATGACAAACTGTGACGTGACATGACATTTATTAATCTCATGGATGTAACAGTAAAACTCTTAAACTGACAGATAAAGCTGCAATGCAAGCAAAACTATTTCACAAATGCTTATAGGTTATTAAAATCATTACAAAACACTAATAAATTATTTAAGGATTTGGTAACACTGTAAAATAATGTCTAATTTGTTAACATTAGTAAATGCATTGGTAACACTTTATAATAATGGCACTCATTAGCTAAGCATTAGTAAATAGTTCATGATTATAAAGCCTTTTCGCTTAATAATAGTCATTATAAAGCAGTAATAAATCTATAAATAAATTGTTCTTGGTTTAAAAGCACATATATTACAAAGGAGATTAAAGTCTCAGTTGTCTCATAAAATAAATAAATAAATAAACACAACCCAGTTTGATTCAGAATTCAGAAATATTTATTTCAAGATGCAATAAAAGGAAACTGTACACTTAAATAGCTTTTGAGCGATTCTTGAAGGACTAGCATCACCACTTCTTGTACGATGGTTTGAGGAATATATCTTCCAGATAGTACCGCCGCTCCCTATATGCAGAGTATGCAGTATTCGCAGGGCACCAAATCCCAGAAGGGGCACCATCCCAGTTGCTCAAAAAAAAAAAAAAAAAAAAGAAAAAAAACATGCGCCATTCTCCCATCCGCGCTCGTGACAGATCACACCACATGTTTGCGGCTGAATGTTTGTAATTGATGGATGGACATCTATGCCTGGGTATAGGACATCAGCAATCCGGCACAGAGAAAAGAAAACTAAAGAAAGAAAAAAAAAAACAGGCATAAAGCTGTCTTGACATTGGACATTCGAGAGTCTCAAATTTAGGGACGGTCTCTAAAGTTACATGTGATATTGTTATACACTTTTCTAACGTCAGTAGCATTTGAAGAGAATGACTTTCAAAAACAACTGTAATTGTTCATCTAGGTGACAGCTATAATGCACAATTAATTTGAATGTTTGATATTTATTACAACAAACTGTAAGTCATATGTAAATTATGCTACTATTTCACATGGGCTCAAATGCAAATTTGAAGCTCAATAGCATTTGAGAAGAAAGACTTGCAGTCACAAAACAATTGTAATGTGTTCATATAGGTGATGGCTATAATGCACACCTTATAAATTTTTTATAAATATAAAAATAATGTGTTACTAAAGTTATATATATTGTTCTGTGTATGTGATTTCAAAGTCTAGATTGGTCGGATTAACCCTTTAACTGCCACATCCCTTAAAATTGTATTGTCAGAGGGTTACTGTAAATGCTTATGACCGCTGGGCACAGTTTTCCTGATGCCACCGGGGGTAGCGTTGCATTGATGGCTTGAGCCCGACATCGCTGCTTGCAGCTATATTTATTATTATTTTTATTTTTTATTAAACCTTCCGGGGTGTTTTGGGGGCCTTAACATGCTCAAAAACTCTTGAAAATTGGCACACACATTGGAATCTGCGGCCATCAGGACGCCGCAGAGGCTGGGACCCGGGCGTGGCACAGGGGCTCTACAGCGCCCCCTGGAAGACAGTCAGAATTCTTGAACCATAGCTCATTGTATGTCTAAATTGCAGCTTCCAAACACTTCAAGGCATGTTTTCATACAGAGATCAAATCATTATGAGGAAATATGCATAGTTTCATGACTTTACAACACTGTATGGATAAAAGAAAAGAAAAAACTGTCAGACTTCTCAACTGACATGATCTCACTCTGGCCACTCCGTCTGTGTGAGGAAAGGGAGGGGGAGAGGGAGGGGGAGTGTGAGTGTGAGGGGGTTGGTGACTGTGAATCTTTGGTGACTGACAGTGTGTGTGGATTGTAGGGAGGGGCTGTCTGGCAGAGAGAGAGAGAGAGAGAGAGAGAGAGAGAGAGAGAGACCTAATCATTCCTTTAATAATCAGGAAAAAAAATCTATATTTTAAATTGTTATTGTTTTTGTTGTTGCTAATGGTGGTGTTTTTTTCCTTTCATTACAGGTTAAGAAATCTCTTAGGCCTTATCCTTTTCTGACAGTTTTTGGGATTTAAAAACATCCTAAGAAGCCTTATTTGTGCTGCAAATTATAATTTCAAACTCATTTGATACTGACCTATGACAACCTGTGACGTGACATGACATTTATTAATCTCATGGATGTAACAGTAAAACTCTTCAACTGACAGATTAAGCTGCAATGCAAGCAAAACTATTTCACAAATGCTTATAGGTCATTAAAATCATTACAAAAACACTAATAAATTATTAAAGGGTTTGGTAACACTGTATAATAATGTCTAATTTGTTAACATTAGTAAATGCATTGGTAACACTTTATAATAACTGCACTCATTAGCTAAGCATTAGTAAATAGTTCATGATTATAAAGCCTTTTCCCTTGATAATAGTCATTATTAAGCAGGAATACATCTCTAATTACATTGTTCTTGGTTTAAAAGCACATATATTACAAAGGAGATTAAAGTTTCAGTTGTCTTATAAAATAAATCAATAAACACAACCCAGTTTGATTCAGAATTCAGAAATATTTATTTCAAGATGCAATAAAAGGAAACTGTACACTTGAAAAGGTTTTGAGCGATTCTTGAAGGACTAGCATCACCTTCACTTGTACGATGGTTTGAGGAATATATCTTCCAGATAGTACCGCCGCTCCCTATATGCAGAGTATGCAGTCTTCGTAGAGCACCAACTCCCAGAGGGGGCACCAGTTGCTCAAAAAAAACAAAACAAATATGCGCCATTCTCCCATCCGCGTTCGCGACCACTCAATAGCATTTGAGAAGAAAGACTTGTAGTCACAAAACAATTGTAATGTGTTCATATAGGTGTCAGCTACAATGCACACCTTATACATTTTTTATACATTTTAAAATAAAGTGTTACTAAAGTTATATATATTGTTCTGTGTATGTGATTTCAAAGTCTAGATTGGTCGGATTAACCCTTTAACTGCCACATCCCTTAAAACTTGATTGTCAGAGGGTTACTGTAAATGCTTATGCCCGCTGGGCACAGTTTTCCCGATGCCACCAGGGTGGCGTTGCACTGATGGCTTGAGCCCGACATCGCTGCTTGCAGCTATATTTCTTCTTATTAGGGCTCAAGCCCGAAGGGGCGAAGAGCCCTATTGTTCTTCTAAGGATTATTCTTGTTATTAGGGCTCAAGCCCAAAGGGCGAGAGGCCTATTGTTTTCCTTAGGATTATTTTTTATTATTATTATTATTATTAATTTTTTTTTCCAACGTCTCGGGGGCTTTTGGGGCCCTTAACATGCTTAAAAAGTCTTGAAAATTGGCACACAGATTGGAACCTGCGGCCATTAGGGCCGGGCAGAGACTGATACACGGGCGTGGCACAGGGGCTCTACAGCGCCCCCTGGAATACTGAGGGCCATATATCATACATACTTGCACGTAGACACACGAAACTCGGTACACATGTAGATCTCATCAAACCAAACAACTTTCGTACTGCATGTCATAGGCTCCGCCCAACAGGAAGTTGGCTATTTTGGGTTTAGTAGTCATATTTTTCGTCAAAGTTGTGGGGGCTTTTGGGGTCCTTAACATACTCAAAAACTCTTGAAAATTTGCACACACTTTGGAATCTGTGGCCTTTAGGAGCCTGCAGAAGCTGGGACCCGGGCGTGGCACAGGGGCTCTACGGCGCCCCCTGGATCACAGTCAGAAATGTTGATGTATAGCTCACACATACTTGCCAATATTCATATGAAACTCAGTACACATATAGATCTCATTGTGCCGAACAACTTTCGTATTGAATATCATAGGCTCCGCCCAACAGGAAGTCAGCTATTTAGAGTTATGTAAAAGCGCATGCTCTGGAATTTGAAATACTTGTCATAGGTTTTTTACTCGATTGCCGCCAAACTCGGTCAACATTATCTCAAGACATTGGGGATGAAAAATTGCCAGGGGATTTTTGATATCTCGAACGGTTTGCTCGTGGCGAGGCTTTGAAATGATGGCGAGAAATGAGAAACAGGAAGTGTCTAATACCATCCACATACATTTCCTAATTTTAATAAAACTTCATCAGATTATTCATTGTACGATGTCGATCGCATATATGTGACTATTAGGAGTCAAAGTTATAGCGCCACCAAGTGGCAGCAGGAAGTGTGTCATTTTCAAAAATGCTTTGAATTCAGCATCTTATTTTACTCGATTTGCTTCAAACTTCATCAGAATAATGTTAAAACACAGCCGATATAAATCTGCTGGGGGATATTGATATCTAAAAATATTGTTGCCGTGGCAACATGTCAAACTGGAATACTTCTCAGGTGATTTTGAGGCATATAACATACTTAGAATTTCATCAAAACTCAGAACACATATCAGTATTAGTGACAGCTAGACCCTGGCAAAATTTCATAAGAGGGCGTGGAAGAGGCACTCTATAGCGCCACCTTTTGTCAAAAGTGGGGGGTTAGTTTTAGCTACAGACACCAAACTCAGGACAAAAATTGTTCTTATCAAGACGGACAACTTTCTAATTCACAGTCATCAGCTACGACCAACAGGAAGTCGGCTATTTTGATTTGAATGTGGATTGTTTTTTACATTTAGCTGTGAATTAATGCATACTGCTCAGAGGAGAGTAACACTATACACACCAAACTTGGTGTACATGTTGAAAAACATTGAGGAACTTAAATTATTAATGGGTTTTGGATAGCTTGAAAGGTTTTGTCGTGGGGATTTTTTTAAATGCAATAAAGATGGAATTATTAATTTTCCTCGCATTTTTAAATTCCAAACACTTCAAAACCTTTTTACATACAGAAAAAAAGTTATTCTGAGTAAATATGCATAGTTTCATGACTTTACAACACTGTATGGATAACAGAAATTAAAAAACTTGTCAGACATCTCATATCACTCTGTCCCTCTGTTTGAGTGGTGTGGTTAGACTTCCATTGTCTGAGAGAAATAGCGCCCCTACAGGTCAGTTACCGGACTAAAAAGGGAGGAGACTGTCTTTTTGTTTCACTTTTTAAATCGGTTAAAATACAAATAAATACTTGGATTTAATTCACACTGACAAGCTTAACAACATATATGATTATTATCAGGTCAGGGCTCATTAATAATTGATGTGTGGTCAGTGATACGTGAGAAACGAGAGATGAATCACCGCTCTGAGCAGGAGCATGTGGATATGAGCTCAGAAAAACGAGTTTATTCTTGTTTTATAGCTATTTAAAATAAAGTATTGCAGCGATATCACAATTCACCAATTAGAGCACACCAAGAGCTAAATTAAAATGTTTTTGAACTGTTTGTGTGAAAATGAAATTT
>NW_020527611.1:0-9497 GCF_003368295.1 Carassius auratus | reverse complement strand
TTCTTGTTATATTATTATTTTTATTTTTTATTAAACCTTCCGGGGTGTTTTGGGGGCCTTAACATGCTCAAAAACTCTTGAAAATTGGCACACACATTGGAATCTGCGGCCATCAGGACGCCGCAGAGGCTGGGACCCGGGCGTGGCACAGGGGCTCTACAGCGCCCCTGGAAGACAGTCAGAATTCTTGAACCATAGCTCACACACACTTGCATGTATTTATATCAAACTCGGTACACTTATAGATCTCATTGAGCCGAACAACTTTCACACTTTATGTCATAGGCTCCGCCCAACAGGAAGTCAGCTATTCAGGGCTGTTTAAAAAAAGCATGCTCTGGAATTTGAAATACTCCTCTGAGGTTTTCAACCCGTTCGCCACGAAACTCGGTGAACATGATCTCAAGACATTGAGGATGAAAAATTGCGAGGGGATTTTTGATATCTCGAACGGTTTGCCCGTGGCGAGGCATGGAACTTATGGCGAGAAATGAGAAACAGGAAATGTCTAATAACATCCACATACATTTCCTGAATTTGATCAAACTTCATGGGTTTGTTCGTTGTATGATACCGATTGTATATATGTGGCTATTAAGAGTCAACGTTATAGCGCCACCAACTGGCAGCAGGAAGTGTGTCATTTTCCAAATGCTTTGAATTCAGCATCTTATTTTTACTCGATTTACTTAAAACTTCGATCAGCAATAATGACAAAAACACGGGCCGATGTAGAATCTGTTGTGGGGCATCTTGATAACGGATATAGTAGTTGCCATGGCAACGTGTTCAAACCTTGAATGGTCTGTTATGGTGAGTTTGAGGCAGACAACAAGCTCAGATTTACATGAAACTCAAAACACATATCAGTATTAGTGATAGCTAGACAATGGCAAAAGCTTTTAAAAGGGCGTGAAGGAGGCACTCTATAGCGCCACCTTTTGTCAAAGTGGGGGGGTTAGTTTTAGCTAACAGACACCAAATCTTGGTACAATAAATTGTTCTTTTCAAGACGGACAACTTTTCTAATTCACAGTCATCAAGCTACGATCAACAGGAAGTCGGGCTATTTTGATTTGAATGTGTATCTTTTGAGATTTTACAGTTGTGAATTAATGAATACTCCTCACAGGGGAAGTACACTATACACACCAAACGTTGTCTACATGAAGAAAAAACATCGAGGAACTTAAATTGCGAACAGATTTTGGTTAGCTTGAACGGTTTTGTCGTGGTGATTTTTTGAAATGACAGTAAAAAGTGAAACATTAATCGTCTTGTATTTTTAAATTGCAGCTTCCAAACCTTTAAAAAACATTTTTAATTTAGAAAACCAGTGATTCTGAGGAAATATGCATAGTTTCATGACTTTACAGCACTGTATGATTAAAAGAAAATTAAAAAACTGTCAGACATCTGATCTCACTCTGTCACTCTGTGTGCTGACTCTGTGTGTGTGTGTGAGTGTGAGTGGGGGAGGGGTGTGAGCTGAGTGGCAGACAGACAGAAGAGAGAGAGAGAGAGAGAGAGACTTAAACATCTCTTTAATCACCAGAAAAAAAACTGTATTTTAAATAGTTATTTTTTTGTTGTTGTTGCTAATTGTGCTGTTATCATTACATCTTAAGAAATATCTTAGGCCTTATCCTTTTCTGACAGTTTCAGGGATTAAAAAAAATCCTAAAAAACCTTATTTGTGCTGCAAATAATAATTTCAAACTCATTTGATACTGACCTCTGTCACCCTGTGACATGACATTTATTTGAATTTACATAATCTCAAGGATGTAACAGTAAAACTGTTCAGCTCACAGATGAAGACTAAGCTTTAATGCAAGCAGAACTATTTCACAAATGCTTATAGGTTAATGAAATCATAACAAAACACTTTTAAATTATTTAAGGATTTGGTAACACTTTAAAATAATGTCTCAATTGTTAACATTAGTAAATGCATTGGTAACACTTCATAATAGCTGCAATTCTTAGCTAAGCATTAGTAAATAGTCAGTTCATGCTTTATATAGCCTTCTCCCAAAATTAATATTTTAGTAAGCATTTTATAAATACAGCTATAATTAAATTGTTCATGGTTTATATGCACATTTATTTGAGGATATTAAAGGCTGTAATCTCCCTAAAAAAATTTAAAATAAAAATAAAATAAAATAAAATAAACAAACACAGAACTCATAAATATTTATTTCAAGATGCAATAAAAGAAAACTGTACACTTGAATTTATATATATATATATATATATATATATAATATATATATATACTATATATATAATATAATACACACACACAATTGCATAAGTTTATATTTAAAAATGTTTAGCAAGTGTACAGCTAATAATAATAATAATGCATTTTATTTAGTTTTAGCTACAGACACCAAACTCGGTACTTAAATTGTTCTTATCAAGACGGACAACTTTCTAATTCACAGTCATAAGCTACGATCAACAGGAAGTCAGCTATTTTGATTTGAATGTGTATTTTTGAGATTTTACAGTTGTGAATTAATGCATACTCCTCACATGGGAAGTACACTATACACACCAAACTTTGACTACATGAAGAAACAACATCGAGGAACTTAAATTGCGAACGGATTTTGGTTAGCTTGAACGGTTTTTGACGTGGTGATTTTTTGAAATGACAGTAAGAAGGGAAACATTAATTGTATTGTATGTCTAAATTGCAGCTTCCAAACACTTCAAGGCATGTTTTTCATACAGAGATCAAATCATTATGAGGAAATATGCATAGTTTCATGACTTTACAACACTGTATGGATAAAAGAAAAGAAAAAACTGTCAGACTTCTCAACTGACATGATCTCACTCTGGCCACTCCGTCTGTGTGAGGAAAGGGAGGGGGAGAGGGAGGGGGAGTGTGAGTGTGAGGGGGTTGGTGACTGTGAATCTTTGGTGACTGACAGTGTGTGTGGATTGTAGGGAGGGGCTGTCTGGCAGAGAGAGAGAGAGAGAGAGAGAGAGAGAGAGACCTAATCATTCCTTTAATAATCAGGAAAAAAAATCTATATTTTAAATTGTTATTGTTTTTGTTGTTGCTAATGGTGGTGTTTTTTTCCTTTCATTACAGGTTAAGAAATCTCTTAGGCCTTATCCTTTTCTGACAGTTTTTGGGATTTAAAAACATCCTAAGAAGCCTTATTTGTGCTGCAAATTATAATTTCAAACTCATTTGATACTGACCTATGACAACCTGTGACGTGACATGACATTTATTAATCTCATGGATGTAACAGTAAAACTCTTCAACTGACAGATTAAGCTGCAATGCAAGCAAAACTATTTCACAAATGCTTATAGGTCATTAAAATCATTACAAAACACTAATAAATTATTAAAGGGTTTGGTAACACTGTATAATAATGTCTAATTTGTTAACATTAGTAAATGCATTGGTAACACTTTATAATAACTGCACTCATTAGCTAAGCATTAGTAAATAGTTCATGATTATAAAGCCTTTTCCCTTAATAATAGTCATTATTAAGCAGGAACACATCTCTAATTACATTGTTCTTGGTTTAAAAGCACATATATTACAAAGGAGATTAAAGTTTCAGTTGTCTTATAAAATAAATCAATAAACACAACCCAGTTTGATTCAGAATTCAGAAATATTTATTTCAAGATGCAATAAAAGGAAACTGTACACTTGAAAAGGTTTTGAGCGATTCTTGAAGGACTAGCATCACCTTCACTTGTACGATGGTTTGAGGAATATATCTTCCAGATAGTACCGCCGCTCCCTATATGCAGAGTATGCAGTCTTCGTAGAGCACCAACTCCCAGAGGGGGCACCAGTTGCTCAAAAAAAACAAAACAAATATGCGCCATTCTCCCATCCGCGTTCGCGACCACTCAATAGCATTTGAGAAGAAGACTTGTAGTCACAAAACAATTGTAATGTGTTCATATAGGTGTCAGCTACAATGCACACCTTATACATTTTTTATACATTTTAAAATAAAGTGTTACTAAAGTTATATATATTGTTCTGTGTATGTGATTTCAAAGTCTAGATTGGTCGGATTAACCCTTTAACTGCCACATCCCTTAAAACTTGATTGTCAGAGGGTTACTGTAAATGCTTATGCCCGCTGGGCACAGTTTTCCCGATGCCACCAGGGTGGCGTTGCACTGATGGCTTGAGCCCGACATCGCTGCTTGCAGCTATATTTATTATTAGGGCTCAAGCCCAAAGGGCGAGAGGCCTATTGTTTTCCTTAGGATTATTTTTTATTATTATTATTATTATTATTATTATTATTATTTTTTTCCAACGTCTCGGGGGCTTTTGGGGCCCTTAACGTGCTTAAAAAGTCTTGAAAATTGGCACACAGATTGGAACCTGCGGCCATTAAGGGCCGGGCAGAGACTGATACACGGGCGTGGCACAGGGGCTCTACAGCGCCCCCTGGAATATGGAGGGCCATATATCATACATTCTTGCTCGTAGACGTATGAAACTCGGTACACATATAATCTCATCAATCCAAACAACTTTTGTATTGCATATCATAGGCTCCGCCCAACAGGAAGTTGGCTATTTAGGGTTTAGTATTCAAATTTTTTCGTCAAAGTTGTGGGGGCTTTTGGGGTCCTTAACATACTCAAAAACTCTTGAAAATTTGCGCACACTTTGGAATCTGTGGCCTTTAGGAGCCTGCAGAGGCTGGGACCCGGGCGTGGCACAGGGGCTCTACGGCGCCCCCTGGAACACAGTCAGAAATTTTGATGTATAGCTCACACATACTTGCACATATTCATATGAAACTCAGTACACATATAGATCTCATCGTGCCGAACAACTTTCGTATTGCATGTCATAGGCTCCACCCAACAGGAAGTCAGCTATTTAGAGTTATGTAAAAAGCGCATGCTCTGGAATTTGAAATACTTGTCATAGGATTTTTTCTCGATTGCCGCCAAACTCGGTCAACATGATCTCAAGACACTGGGGATGAAAAATTGCCAGGGGATTTTTGATATCTCGAACGGTTTGCTCGTGGCGAGGCGTTGAAATTATGGCGAGAAATTAGAAACAGGAAGTGTCTAATACCATCCACATACATTTCCTGATTTTAATCAAACTTCATCAGATTATTCGTTGTATGATGTCGATCGCATATATGTGACTATTAGGAGTCAAAGTTATAGCGCCACCAACTGGCAGAAGGAAGTGTGTCATTTTCAAAATGATTTGAATTCAGCATCTTATTATTACTCGATTTGCTTCAAACTTCATCAGAATAATGTTAAAACACAGCTGATATAAATCTGCAAGGGGGATATTGATATCTAAAAAATTGTTGCCGTGGCAACATGTCAAACTGGAATACTTCTCAGGTGATTTTGAGGCAAATAACATACTTAGAATTTCACAAAACTCTGAACACACATCAGTATTTCTGATAGGAACTTAAATTGTGAATGGATTTTGGATAGCTTGAATGGTTTTGCCGTGGTGATTTTTTTAAATGACCTTACAAAGGGAATCATTATTGTATTTTTAAATTGCAGCTTCCAAACACGTCAAAGAATTTTTTCATACAGATGAAAAAAGTCATTCTGAGGAAATATGCATAGTTTCACGACTTTACAACACTGTATGGATAACAGAAAATTAAAAAAACTGTCAGACATCTCATCTCACTCTGTCCCTCAGTTTGAGTATATGTGCTTAGACTTCCATTGTCTGAGAGAAATTGCGCCCCTACAGGTTCAATTCCCGGACTTTTACTTTCACTTTTAAATCGGTTAAAAATACAAACAGATACTTAGATTTAATTCACACTGACAAGCTAAACCAACATATCTGATTATTACCGATTCAGGGCTCATGGATAAATTATTTCTGGCCAGAGATACGTGAGAAATAGGAGAGATGAATCACCGCTGTGATCACGAGCGTCTGGAGTAAAGAGCTCAGAGAAAACGAATTTATTCCTGTTTTAAAGCTTTTTTAAATAAAATATTACCACAAATGCACACAATAAACCCATTGTAACACAACAAGAGCTAAATGCAGGTGTTTGTGACCTGTTTAAGTGTGCAAGACTATTTGAAAGCGCGACTGGCAGAATAACATATCTCTCGAGCTGCAGGATTCTGGCTTTCGTCGTACCGAACGAACACATAACGGACAAGATTATTTCAAAAATACATAATAGCTTGGCGAATATAAACGAAAACAGCCACGTGAACATAAACTGGATCTACTGGATTTGAATATTAAAGTGACCACATTTACCACTTGTTTCTGTCTTCAATTTTAATCTATATAAAAAAAGGAAACTCATTCGACTTGGCTGCTTTTTTAATGTGTGCGTATTTATTTATTTATCTTTTTATACATTTTGTATAATTTCATAGTTTGTGTATTACAATTATAAAAACAAAAATAAAATTAGCCACTCACATAGAAATAGCTTAGGCCTTAACCTTTTTCTGACAGTTTTAGGGATTTTTTAAAAATCCTAAAAAAACCTTATTTGTGCTGCAAATAATAATTTCAAACTCATTTGATACTGACCTATGATATCCTGTGACATTATATTTATTTTTAATTTACATAATCTCATGGATGTAACAGTAAATCTGTTCAGCTCACAGATCAATACTGAAGCTGTAATGCAAGCAGAACTTTCACAAATGCTTATGAGTCATTTAAGGATTTGATAACACTGTAAAATAATGTCTAATTTGTTAACATTAGCAAATTCATTGATAACACTTTATAATAACTGCACTCATTATTAAATAGTCAGTTCATGCTTTATAAAGCCTTGTCCCAATATCAATAGTCAGTAGTAAGCAGTTTATAAATACAGCTATAAATAGCTTGTCCTTGGTTTATAAGCACATTTATTAAAAATGAGAGTAAGTTATCTTCCTATGAAAAATAAAAGATAAAAATAAACAAACAACAACACAGATTGATACAGAACTCAGAATTTTATTGTGGATTTATGATAAAGCCTGCAAATGAATTCATACTCCTACTCATACTACTCCATACTCCTTTTTCAACATTATGCCTATATACTGAGATGTTAAATTGTGAATGGGTTTAGGATAGCTTAAATGGTGTTGCCATAAGAGATTTATTAAAGTAACATAAAAAAATACAATAGTTATTTACTATATCTTTACAATTTTTCATTCTAAATCTTCATAATTTTTTATATAAGTAGAAGTCCTCATTTGAAGGAAGCACAGTAAGTTTCATAGCTTTATCACTTTCAAGAGCCAGCATAAAATTTAAACTATCATAACTTATAAATCAAGCTTGCAATTCTTAGTACCAATAATGGGCCACCAGATGAAGCTATAGGATCACTTTTAAATAATTATTGTAGAAACAAGTAATGATTTAAATCATTTATAGAAATCTTTCAAAGAAAATAATATGAATTTTATGTATTTTACTGATAAAATGACCCTCACTTTATTAGAATAACAAGCCGAAGTATTGTGAACTGAATATTAAGAATAATTCTTCATAGGCTTTATGGACAAGATACGTTTTGAGTGACTCTTGAAGGATCAGCACCACATCCTCTTTACCACTGTTTAAAGAATTAATCTTACACAACAGGTGCGGGATGAATTTTGAATAGCTTTGAATGGTTTTGTCGTGGTGATTTTTTAAATAAACGTAAAAAAGTAACCAGTAAATGTCTTTTATTTTTTTAAGTGCAGCTTCTTAACACTTCAAAAAAATGTACACATAGAATTTTTTACAGAACTGCCACTTCTCCTGGAGTCTCAGAATTACAATGTGTCAGGTTCTGAGAAATCAAAGATTCCAAAAATGATTTAATTAGAATACCATGAAGTATTGTGAAATACTATATATTAAGACTTTATATATAGGCTTTATGAACCGATTAGAGTGACTCGTGAAAGGACCAGCACCACCTCCTCTTGTTCGATGGTTTGAGGAATATATCTTCCAGAATCCGGGATTAAGATTTAGGAGCTCATTTTTATTCCACCTTCCCTTTCCTGAAAGTCTGTCTTGCAGAACTGACAAAAAATTAATCTTCACATTAATTCCTAATTATTTTGCAATTATTTTTGTCAGTTCTTCCTTGACCTGTTTTTTTTTTTTCTTCTTCTTTTCTGACCTCATGACCCAGTCAGCATTTTTGTACAATGGTCAAGTCTTAACTTATCCATTTCTGTATTGGCATTTGTGTTTGATATTTCTCATGGGTATTTCATAATTTTCGACTTTGAGTTAAAACAGTTTGAGTTAAAACTCTTTTTTAGTGCATTTCATCTGTAAAAGAAAACATGCCTAATAATTCTGCACATGAATATAAGGAGTTTTTCTCTTCCAGCTTTCCTGGACTATTGTATAGCACTCATAAATGATTAAATAAAAAATAATGGTAGTTATTAAGATTGATATGGTTTGGGGATTGGTAAAATGTGCTTGGAAAAAAATCACAATAAAACAATGTTTTAATGTTTAAGTTTGGAATATTAACTGACATGAATGAATGCTATATAAATATTGTTCATGTTAACATGTTAACATAATGTTATAAATGAATCTTATTGTAAAGTGTTACTATTATATTATATAATATATTGTTCTGTGAATGTGATTTTAAAGTCTAGATGATTCGGATTAACCCTTTAACTGCCATATCCTTTAAAACCTCACTGCCAGAGGGATATTGTGAATGCATGTGCCCGCTGGGCACAGTTTACCTGATGCCACCGGGGTGGCGATGGCATTGTGGCTTGAGCCCGCCATCGCTGCTTGCAGCTATATTTATTATTATTATTATTATTTTTCTTCAAGGTTTCGGGGGCTTTTGGGGCCTTAACATGCTTAAAAAGTCTTGAAAATCGGCACACACATTGGAACCTGCGGCCATTAGGGCCGGGCAGAGACTGATACACGGGCGTGGCACAGGGGCTCTACAGCGCCCCCTGGAATGCTGAGGGCCATATATCATACATACTTGCACGTAGACACACAAAACTCGGTACACATATAGAACTCATCAATACAAACAACTTTCGAATTGCATATCATAGGCTCCGCCCAACAGGAAGTTGGCTATTTGGGGTTTATTATTCATATTTGTCGTCAAAGTTGTGGGGGCTTTTGGGTCCTTAAAATACTCAAAAACTCTTGAAAGTTTGCGCACATTTGGAATCTGTGGCCTTTAAGGAGCCTGCAGAGGCTGGACCGGGCGTGGCACAGGGCTCTACGGCGCCCCCTGGAACACAGTCATAAATGTTGATGTATAGCTCACACATACTTGCACGTATTAATATGAAACTCAGTACACATATAGATCTCATCGTCCGAACAACTTGCGTATTGCATGTCATAGGCTCCGCCCAACAGGAAGTCAGCTATTTAGAGTTATGTAAAAAGCATATGCTCTGGAATTTGAAAATACTTGTCATAGGTTTTACTCGATTGCCGCCAA
>NW_020527610.1:0-12421 GCF_003368295.1 Carassius auratus | reverse complement strand
ATAAACGAAAACAGCCACGTGAACATAAACTGTTGAGAAATAAATCTGAAGTGAATCTACTGGATTTTAATATTAAGTGACCGCATATACCAGCTGCTTCGGTCTTCAATTTTAATCTATATAAAAAAAATTACTCATTCATCTTGGCTGCTTTTTTATGTGTGTACGTATTTATTTATTATTTTGCTCTAACAAGATTAATCTATATTTAATTAAATCAATTACATTTTATTTTACATTTGATTTGTCCATTTCTGCATCTAAACGCCTAAAAACCTAAAACATGCTCTATTTATACTATTGTTAGCCATTTCTTTATAGTCCAATTTATCTGGTGTGTACACTTTTATTTTCTTATAATAAACTTGTTTGTTAGATTATACACAGTTACAGTGGTCTATAATAAATATTGACAGGTTTTTTATTCACGCTGTTTAGAATGATTGCCGTAGGCTAATTTTTTTAAATGTAAATCCAAAAAAAAAAAAATTCATAGTTTTATGCATTATAGTTATAAAAAACAAATAAATTTAGAAATCTTAGGCCTTATCCTTTTCTGACAGTTTTAGGGATTTTAAAAATCCTAAAAACCTTATTTGTGCTGCAAATAATAATTTCTAATTAATTTGATACTGACCTCTGACATCCTGTGACATGATATTTATTTGAATTTACATAATCACATGGATGTAACAGTAAATCTGTTCAGCTCACAGATCAAGACTAAGCTCTAATGCAAGCAGAACTTTCACAAATGCTTGTTAGGTCAATAAAATCATTACAAAACACTTACAAATCATTTAAGGGATTTAATAACACTGTAAAAATAATGTCTAATTTGTTAACATTAGCAAATGCATTGATAACACTTTATAATAACTGCACTCATTAGTAAATAGTCAGTTCATGCTTCATAAAGCCTTGTCCCAATATTAATAGTCAGTAGTAAGCAGTTTATAAATACAGCTTTAAATAGCTTTGTTCTTGGTTTATAAGCACATTTATTAAAAAGGAGAGTAAAGGGTCAGTTATCTTCCTATGAAAAAAAAAAAAAAAAAAAAAAAAAAAACAACAACACAGATTGATACAGAACTCAGAAATTTTATTGTGGATTTATGATAAACTCAGCCTGTAAATGAATTCATTCTCCTCCAAGAAATTAACACCAAATTTTTTATTATGAAGCCAATATACTGAAGATGTTAAATTTCGAATGGGTTTAGGATACCTTAAATGGTGTGGCCATAGAGATTTATTAAAGTAACATAAAAAAAATACAATAGTTATTTTACTATATCTTTAAAATTTTTAATTCCAACTCTTCATAATTTTTTTATATACGTAGAAGTCATCATTTGAAGGAAGTACAGTAAGTTTCATAGCTTTATCATTTTCAAGAGCCAGCATAAAATTAAAACTATCAGAACATATAAATCAAGCTTGCAATTCTTAGTACCAATAATGGCCACCAGATGGAGATATAGGATTACTTTTAAATAATGATTGTAGAAACAAGTATGATTTAAATCATTTATAGAAATCTTTCAAAGAAAAATAATATGAATTTTATGTATTTACTGATAAAATGACCCTCACTTAATTAGAATAACAAGCTGAAGTATTGTGAACTGTATATTAAGAATAATTCTTTATAGGCTTTACGGACAGATACGTTTTGAGTGACTCTTGAAGGTTTAGCACCACATCCTCTTTTACCACTGTTTAAAGAATGTATCTTACAGAACAGGTGTGGATGAAGTTTGAATAGCTTGAATGGTTTTGTCGTGGTGATTTTTTTAAATAACAGTAAAAAAGGAACCAGTAAATGTATTTTATTTTTTTAAGTGCAGCTTCTAAACACTTGTACACATAGAAGACAAGTCATTCTGAGGAAATATGCATAGTTTCATGACTATACAACACTATATGGATGATTGAAAATTAAAAAACTATCATACATCTGATGTCACTCTGTCCCTCTGTCACTGTGGGTGATGTGTGTGTGTGTGTGTGTGTGTGTGTGTGTGTGTGTGTTAATTGAATTAGGTGTGAAACTATCAGGGAGCATTTAGTCTCCAGTGCCAACATTTTACAGAACTGCCACTTTCCTGGAGTCTCCAGAATTACAATGTGTCAGGTTCTGAGAAATCAAAGATTCCAAAAAATGATTTAATTAGAATACCATGAAGTATTGTGAAATACTATATATTAAGACTTTATATATAGGCTTTATGAACAGATTAGAGTGACTCATGAAGGACCAGCACCACCTCCTCTTGTCCGATGGTTTGAGGAATATATCTTCCAGAATCCGGGATTAAGATTTAGGAGCTCATTTTTATTCCACCTCCTTTCCTGAAAGTCTGTCTTGCAGAATTGACTAAAAATTAATCTTCACATTAATTCCTAATTATTTAGCAATTATTATTTGTCAGTTCTTCTTGACCTGTTTTTTTTTTCTTCTTCTTCTTTTCGGACCTCATGACCCAGTCAGCATTTTTGTACAATGGTCAAGTCTTAACTTATCCATTTCTGTATTGCATTTGTGTTTGACATTTCTCATGGGTATTTCATAATTTTCGACTTTGAGTAAAACAGTTTGAGTTAAAACTCTTTTTTTAGCGCATTTCATCTGTAAAAGAAAACATGCCTAATAATTCTGCACATGAATATAAGGAGTTTTTCTCTTCCAGCTTTCCTGGACTATTGTATAGCACTCATAAATTATTAAATAAAAAATAATGGTAGTTATTAAGATTGATATGGTTTGGAATTGGTAAAATGTGCTTGGAAAAAAAAAAATATATATATATATATATATATATATATATATATATATAGTTCTGTGAATGTGATTTTAAAGTCTAGATGATTCGGATTAACCCTTTAACCGCCATATCCTTTAAAACCTCACTGCCAGAGGGATTTTGTGAATGCATGTGCCCGCTGGGCACAGTTTACCTGATGCCACCGGGGTGGCGATGGCATTGGTGGCTTGAGCCCGCCATCGCTGCTTGCAGCTATATTTATTATTATTTTTATTTTTTATTAAACCTTCCGGGGGTTTTTGGGGGCCTTAACATGCCTCAAAAACTCTTGAAAATTGGCACACACATTGGAATCTGCGGCCATCAGGACGCCGCAGAGGCTGGGACCCGGGCGTGGCACAGGGGCTCTACAGCGCCCCCTGGAACACAGTCAGAAATCTTGAACCATAGCTCACACACACTTGCATGTATTTATATGAAACTCAGTAGACTTATAGATCTCATTGAGCTGAACAACTTTCACACTTTATGTCATAGGCTCCGCCCAACAGGAAATCAGCTATTCAGGGCTGTTTAAAAAAAGCATGCTCTGGAATTTGAAATACTCCTCTGAGGTTTTCAACCCGTTCGCCACGAAACTCGGTGAACATGATCTCAAGACATTGAGGATGAAAAATTGCGAGGGGATTTTTGATATCTCGAACGGTTTGCCCGTGGCGAGGCGTGGAACTTATGGCGAGAAATGAGAAATAGGAAATGTCTAATAACATCCACATACATTTCCTGAATTTGATCAAACTTCATGGGTTTGTTCGTTGTATGATACCGATTGTATATATGTGACTATTAAGAGTCAACGTTATAGCGCCACCAACTGGCAGCAGGAAGTGTGTCATTTTCCAAATGCTTTGAATTCAGCATCTTATTTTTACTCGATTTGCTTAAAACTTCATCAGAATAATGACAAAACACGGCCGATGAAAATCTGTTGTGGGGATATTGATATCTGATATAGTGTTGCCATGGCAACGTGTCAAACTTGAATATTCTGTTATGGTGATTTTGAGGCAGATAACAACCTCAGATTTACATGAAACTCAAAACACATATCAGTATTAGTGATAGCTAGACAATGGCAAAAGCTTTTAAAAGGGCGTGAATGAGGCACTCTATAGCGCCACCTTTTGTCAAAAGTGGGGGGGTTAGTTTTAGCTACAGACACCAAACTTGGTACATAAATTGTTCTTATCAAGACGGACAACTTTCTAATTCACAGTTATCAGCTACGACCAACAGGAAGTCGGCTATTTTGATTTTAATGTGTATTTTTTGAGATTTTACAGTTGTGAATTAATGAATACTCCTCACAGGGGAAGTACACTATACACACCAAACTTTGTCTACATGAAGAAAAAACATCGAGGAACTTAAATTGCGAACAGATTTTGGTTAGCTTGAACGGTTTTGTCGTGGTGATTTTTTGAAATGACAGTAAAAAAGGGAAACATTAATTGTCTTGTATTTTTAAATTGCAGCTTCCAAACACTTCAAAGCATTTTTTCATACAGATATCAAATAATTCTGAGGAAATATGCATAGTTTCACGACTTTACAACACTGTATGGGTAAAAGAAAATGTGAAAACTGTCAGACT
Organism: Carassius auratus; assembly: GCF_003368295.1. NCBI lineage: Eukaryota > Metazoa > Chordata > Actinopteri > Cypriniformes > Cyprinidae > Carassius > Carassius auratus. The sequence goes on along the minus strand of NW_020527610.1, from coordinate 7,999 downwards.
TCTCAACTGACATGATCTCACTCTGGCCACTCTGTCTGTGTGAGGAAAGGGAGGGGAGAGGGAGGGGGAGTGTGAGGGGGTTGGTGACTGTGAATTTTTGGTGACTGACAGTGTGTGTGGACTGTAGGGAGGGGCTGTCTGGCAGAGAGAGAGAGAGAGAGAGAGAGACCTTATCATCCCTTTAATAATCAGGAAAAAAAATATCTGTATTTTAAATTGTTATTGTTTTTGTTGTTGCTAATGGTGGCGTTTTTTTCCTTTCATTACAGGTTAAGAAATCTCTTAGGCCTTATCCTTTTCTGGCAGTTTTAGGGATTTAAAAACATCCTAAGAATCCTTATTTATGCTGCAAATAATAATTTAAAACTCATTTGATACTGACCTATGACAAACTGTGACGTGACATGACATTTATTAATCTCATGGATGTAACAGTAAAACTCTTAAACTGACAGATAAAGCTGCAATGCAAGCAAAACTATTTCACAAATGCTTATAGGTTATTAAAATCATTACAAAACACTAATAAATTATTTAAGGATTTGGTAACACTGTAAAATAATGTCTAATTTGTTAACATTAGTAAATGCATTGGTAACACTTTATAATAATGGCACTCATTAGCTAAGCATTAGTAAATAGTTCATGATTATAAAGCCTTTTCGCTTAATAATAGTCATTATAAAGCAGTAATACATCTATAAATAAATTGTTCTTGGTTTAAAAGCACATATATTACAAAGGAGATTAAAGTCTCAGTTGTCTCATAAAATAAATAAATAAATAAACACAACCCAGTTTGATTCAGAATTCAGAAATATTTATTTCAAGATGCAATAAAAGGAAACTGTACACTTAAATAGCTTTTGAGCGATTCTTGAAGGACTAGCATCACCACTTCTTGTACGATGGTTTGAGGAATATATCTTCCAGATAGTACCGCCGCTCCCTATATGCAGAGTATGCAGTATTCGCAGGGCACCAAATCCCAGAAGGGGCACCATCCCAGTTGCTCAAAAAAAAAAAGAAAAAAAAGAAAAAAAACATGCGCCATTCTCCCATCCGCGCTCGTGACAGATCACACCACATGTTTGCGGCTGAATGTTCGTAATTGATGGATGGACATCTATGCCTGGGTATAGGACATCAGCAATCCGGCACAGAGAAAAGAAAACTAAAGAAAGAAAAAAAAAACAGGCATAAAGCTGTCTTGACATTGGACATTCGAGAGTCTCAAATTTAGGGACGGTCTCTAAAGTTACATGTGATATTGTTATACACTTTTCTAACGTCAGTAGCATTTGAAGAGAATGACTTACAAAAACAACTGTAATTGTTCATCTAGGTGACAGCTATAATGCACAATTAATTTGAATGTTTGATATTTATTACAACAAACTGTAAGTCATATGTAAATTATGCTACTATTTCACATGGGCTCAAATGCAAATTTGAAGCTCAATAGCATTTGAGAAGAAAGACTTGCAGTCCACAAAACAATTGTAATGTGTTCATATAGGTGATGGCTATAATGCACACCTTATAAATTTTTATGAATATAAAAATAATGTGTTACTAAAGTTATATATATTGTTCTGTGTATGTGATTTCAAAGTCTAGATTGGTCGGATTAACCCTTTAACTGCCGCATCCCTTAAAATTGTATTGTCAGAGGGTTACTGTAAATGCTTATGCCCGCTGGGCACAGTTTTCCTGATGCCACCGGGGTAGCGTTGCATTGATGGCTTGAGCCCGACATCGCTGCTTGCAGCTATATTTATTATTTTTTTTATTTTTTATTAAACCTTCCGGGGGTTTTTTGGAGGCCTTAACATGCTCAAAAACTCTTGAAAATTGGCACACACATTGGAATCTGCGGCCATCAGGACGCCACAGAGACTGGGCCCCGGGCGTGGCACAGGGACTCTACAGCGCCCCCTGGAACACAGTCAGAAATCTTGAACCATAGCTCACACACACTTTCATGTATTTATATGAAACTCAGTACACTTATAGATCTCATTGAGCCGAGCAACTTTCGCACTCTATGTCATAGGCTCCGCCCAACAGGAAGTCAGCTATTTAGGGCTGTTTATAAAAAGCATGCTCTGGAATTTGATATACTTGTCATAGGTCTTTTACTTGATTGCCACCAAACTCGGTCAACATGATCTCAAGACATTGGGGATGGAAAATTGCGAGGGGATTTTTGATATCTCGAACGGTTTGCCCGTGGCGAGGCGTTGAAATTATGGCGAGATATGAGAAACAGGAAATGTCTAATAACATCCACATACATTTCCTGAATTTGATCAAACTTCATTGGTTTGTTCGTTGTATGATACTGATCGTATATATGTGACTATTAAGAGTCAACATTATAGCGCCACCAACTGGCAGCAGGAAGTGTGCCATTTTCCAAATGCTTTGAATTCAGCATCTTATTTTTACTCTATTTACTTAAACTTCATCAGAATAATGACAAAACACGGCCGATGTAAATCTGTTGTGGGGATATTGATATCTGATATAGTGTTGCCATGGCAACGTGTCAAACTTGAATGTTCTGTTATGGTGAGTTTGAGGCAGACAACAAGCTCAGATTTACATAAAACTCAAACACATATCAGTATTAGTGATAGCTAGACAATGGCAAAAGCTTTTAAAAGGGCGTGAAGGAGGCACTCTATAGCGCCACCTTTTGTCAAAAGTGGGGGGGTTAGTTTTAGCTACAGACACCAAACTTGGTACATAAATTGTTCTTTTCAAGACGGACAACTTTCTAATTCACAGTCATCAGCTACGACCAACAGGAAGTCGGCTATTTTGATTTGAATATTTAAATTGAGCTCTGATTTAATGCATACTCCTCACAGGGGAAGTACACTATACACACCAAACTTTGTCTACATGAAGAAAAACCATTGAGGAACTTAAATTGCGAACGGATTTTGGTTAGCTTGAACGGTTTTGTCGTGGTGAATTTTTGAAATGACAGTAAAAAGGGAAACATTAATTGCCTTGTATGTTTAAATTGCAGCTTCCAAACACTTCAAAGCATTTTTTTATACAAAGATCAAATCATTTTGAGGAAATATGCATAGTTTCACGACTTTACAACACTGTATGGATAAAAGAAAATTAAAAACTGTCAGACTTCTCAACTGACATGATCTCACTCTGGCCACCCTGTCTGTGTGAGGGAAGGGAGGGGGAGAGGGAGGGGGAGTGTGAGGGGGTTGGTGACTGTGACAGTGTGTGTGGACTGTAGGGAGGGGCTGTCTGGCAGAGAGAGAGACAGAGAGACCTAATCATCCCTTAATAATCAGGAAAAAAAAAATCTGTATTTTAAATTGTTATTGTTTTTGTTGTTGCTAATGGTGGTGTTTTTTCCTTTCATTACAGGTTAAGAAATCTCTTAGGCCTTATCCTTTTCTGACAGTTTTAGGGATTTAAAAACATCCTAAGAACCCTAATTTGTGCTGCAAATAATAATTTCAAACTCATTTGATACTGACCTATGACAACCTGTGACGTGACATGACATTTATTAATCTCATGGATGTAACAGTAAAACTCTTCAACTGACAGATAAAGCTGTAATGCAAGCAAAACTATTTCACAAATGCTTATAGGTCATTAAAATCATTACAAAACACTAATACATTATTAAGGATTTGGTAACACTGTAAAATAATGTCTAATTTGTTAACATTATGCAGTATAACATAGTATGCAGTCTTCGTAGGGCACCAACTCCCAGAGGGGGCACCATCCCAGTTGCTCAAAAAAAAAAAAAAAAAAAAAAAAACATGCGTCATTCTCCCATCCGCGCTCGCGACCGCTCACACCTCATGTTTGCGGCTGAATGTTCGTAATTGATGGATGGACATCTATGCCTGGGTATAGGACATCAGCAATCCGGCACAGAGAAAAGAAAACTAAAGAAAATAAAACAGGCAATAAAGTTGTCTTGACATTGGACTTTCTAGAGTCTCAAATTTAGGGAAGGTCTCTAAAGTTACATGTGATATTGTTATACACTTTTCTAACGTCAGTAGCATTTGAAGAGAATGACTTACAGTCATAAAAACAACTGTAATTGTTCATCTAGGTGACAGCTATAATGCACAATTAAATTGAATGTTTGATATTTATTACAACAAACTGTAAGTCATATGTAAATTATGCAACTTTTTCACATGGGCTCAAATGCAAATTTGAAGCTCAATAGCATTTGAGAAGAAAGACTTGCAGTCACAAAGCAATTGTAATGTGTTCATATAGGTGTCAGCTACAATGCACACCTTATACATTTTTTATAAATATTAAAATAAAGTGTTACTAAAGTTATATATATTGTTCTGTGTATGTGATTTCAAAGTCTAGATTGGTCGGATTAACCCTTTAACTGCCGCATCCCTTAAAACTGATTGTCAGAGGGTTACTGTAAATGCTTATGCCCGCTGGGCACAGTTATCCTGATGCCACCGGGGTGGCGTTGCACTGATGGCTTGAGCCCGACATCGCTGCTTGCAGCTATATTTATTTTTATTTATTTTTATTAAACCTTCCGGGGTGTTTTGGGGGGCCTTAACATGCTCAAAAACTCTTGAAAATTGGCACACACATTGGAATCTGCGGCCATCAGGACGCCGCAGAGGCTGGGACCCGGGCGTGGCACAGGGGTCTTACAGCGCCCCCTGGAAGACAGTCAGAATTCTTGAACCATAGCTCACACACACTTGCATGTATTTATATCAAACTCGGTACACTTATAGATCTCATTGAGCCGAACAACTTTCACACTTTATGTCATAGGCTCCGCCCAACAGGAAGTCAGCTATTCAGGGCTGTTTTAAAAAAAGCATGCTCTGGAATTTGAAATACTCCTCTGAGGTTTTCAACCCGTTCGCCACGAAACTCGGTGAACATGATCTCAAGACATTGAGGATGAAAAATTGCGAGGGGATTTTTGATATCTCGAACGGTTTGCCCGTGGCGAGGCATGGAACTTATGGCGAGAAATGAGAAACAGGAAATGTCTAATAACATCCACATACATTTCCTGAATTTGATCAAACTTCATGGGTTTGTTCGTTGTATGATACCGATTGTATATATGTGGCTATTAAGAGTCAACGTTATAGCGCCACCAACTGGCAGCAGGAAGTGTGTCATTTTCCAAATGCTTTGAATTCAGCATCTTATTTTTACTCGATTTACTTAAAACTTCATCAGAATAATGACAAAACACGGCCGATGTAAATCTGTTGTGGGGATATTGATATCTGATATAGTGTTGCCATGGCAACGTGTCAAACTTGAATGTTCTGTTATGGTGAGTTTGAGGCAGACAACAAGCTCAGATTTACATGAAACTCAAAACACATATCAGTATTAGTGATAGCTAGACAATGGCAAAAGCTTTTAAAAGGGCGTGAAGGAGGCACTCTTATAGCGCCACCTTTTGTTCAAAAGTGGGGGGGTTAGTTTTAGCTACAGACACCAAACTTGGTACATAAATTGTTCTTTTTCAAGACGGACAACTTTCTAATTCACAGTCATCAGCTACGAATCAACAGGAAGTCGGCTATTTTGATTTGAATGTGTATTTTTGAGATTTTACAGTTGTGAATTAATGAATACTCCTCACAGGGGAAGTACACGTATAACACACCAAACGTTGTCTACATGAAGAAGAAAAACATCGAGGGAACTTAAATTGCGGAACAGATTTTGGTTAGCGTTGAACGGTTTTGTCGTGGTGATTTTTTGAAATGACAGTAAAAAGTGAAACATTAATCGTTCTTGTATTTTTAAATTGCAGCTTTCCAAACCTTTAAAAAACATTTTTAATTTAGAAAACCAGTGATTCTGAGGAAATATGCATAGTTTCATGACTTTACAGCACTGTATGATTAAAAGAAAATTAAAAAACTGTCAGACATCTGATCTCACTCTGTCACTCTGTGTGCTGAGCTCTGTGTGTGTGTGTGAGTGTGAGTGGGGAGGGGTGTGAGCTGAGTGGCAGACAGACAGAGAGAGACGAGAAGAGAGAGAGAGAGACTTAAACATCTCTTTAATCACCAGAAAAAAAACTGTATTTTAAATAGTTATTTTTTTGTTGTTGTTGCTAATGTGCTTGTTATCATTACATCTTAAGAAATATCTTAGGCCTTATCCTTTTCTGACAGTTTTCAGGGATTAAAAAAATCCTAAAAAACCTTATTTGTGCTGCAAATAATAATTTCAAACTCATTTGATACTGACCTCTGTCACCCTGTGACATGACATTTATTTGAATTTACATAATCTCAAGGATGTAACAGTAAAACTGTTCAGCTCACAGATGAAGACTAAGCTTTAATGCAAGCAGAACTATTTCACAAATGCTTATAGGTTAATGAAATCATAACAAAACACTTTTAAATTATTTAAGGATTTGGTAACACTTTAAAATAATGTCTCAATTGTAACATTAGTAAATGCATTGGTAACACTTCATAATAGCTGCAATTCTTAGCTAAGCATTAGTAAATAGTCAGTTCATGCTTTATATAGCCTTCTCCCAAAATTAATATTTTAGTAAGCATTTTATAAATACAGCTATAATTAAATTGTTCATGGTTTATATGCACATTTATTTTGAGGAGATTAAAGGCTGTAATCTCCCTAAAAAAATGTAAAATAAAAAATAAAATAAACAAACACAGAACTCATAAATATTTATTTCAAGATGCAATAAAAGAAAACTGTACACTTGAATATATATATATATATATATATATATATATATATATATATATATATATTATATATACACACACAATTGCATAAGTTTATATTTAAAAATGTTTAGCAAGTGTACAGCTAATAATAATAATAATGCATTTTATTTAGTTTTAGCTACAGACACCAAACTCGGTACTTAAATTGTTCTTATCAAGACGGACAACTTTCTAATTCACAGTCATAAGCTACGATCAACAGGAAGTCAGCTATTTTGATTTGAATGTGTATTTTTGAGATTTTACAGTTGTGAATTAATGCATACTCCTCACATGGGAAGTACACTATACACACCAAACTTTGACTACATGAAGAAACAACATCGAGGAACTTAAATTGCGAACGGATTTTGGTTAGCTTGAACGGTTTTGACGTGGTGATTTTTTGAAATGACAGTAAGAAGGGAAACATTAATTGTATTGTATGTCTAAATTGCAGCTTCCAAACACTTCAAGGCATGTTTTCATACAGAGATCAAATCATTATGAGGAAATATGCATAGTTTCATGACTTTACAACACTGTATGGATAAAAGAAAAGAAAAAACTGTCAGACTTCTCAACTGACATGATCTCACTCTGGCCACTCCGTCTGTGTGAGGAAAGGAGGGGGAGGGGAGGGGGAGTGTGAGTGTGAGGGGTTGGTGACTGTGAATCTTTGGTGACTGACAGTGTGTGTGGATTGTAGGAGGGGCTGTCTGGCAGAGAGAGAGAGAGAGAGAGAGAGAGCCTAATCATTCCTTTAATAATCAGGAAAAAAAATCTATATTTTAAATTTTATTGTTTTTGTTGTTGCTAATGGTGTGGTTTTTTTCCTTTCATTACAGGTTAAGAAATCTCTTAGGCTTATCCTTTTCTGACAGTTTTGGATTTAAAAACATCCTAAGAAGCCTTATTTGTGCTGCAAATTATAATTTCAAAACTCATTTGATACTGACCTATGACAACCTGTGACGTGACATGACATTTATTAATCTCATGGATGTAACAGTAAAACTCTTCAACTGACAGATTAAGCTGCAATGCAAGCAAAACTATTTCACAAATGCTTATAGGTCATTAAAATCATTACAAAACACTAATAAATTATTAAAGGGTTTGGTAACACTGTATAATAAATTCTAATTGTTAACATTAGTAAATGCATTGGTAACACTTTATAATACTGCACTCATTGCTAAGCATTAGTAAATAGTTATGATTATAAA
>NW_020527609.1:0-47350 GCF_003368295.1 Carassius auratus | reverse complement strand
TCAAATAGAACCAGGGGTTGTAACCCTACCCCTTAGCAAGCTCATAAAACTTTATGATCCCACTGGGAAACAGGACAGGAAAAGCCAGCCCACTGGCACCTTTTTCTCAATATATCCTAGACTATTACCTCTTCTCAATGTATTCTAAATGTATTAAGTATTGCTTTATGTGCATTAGATGTTTTCCATAATCAAAAATTGGAGTATCCACAATTTTATCGTGTGTTAATCTTTAAATGTGTGTAATTCTGCAAATGATTGTAACGTTGTGTTTCTATCAGTTATATATGTGCTGTTGGGTGTTTTTGGAATTATCATGTTGTGACCCAACTATCCACCTGTATGAAAGGTGTGTGAAATGTATTAATCTGGAATTACGAACTTGCTAGAATATCACTGCTGAAATCTCATAAGCAGAATTTATTAGAGTGGGTGTTTCCCCAGAGACAAAGGAACTTTTTCCGCTTCAGATCGCGGACGTTCATTGGATGTTCACGCGAACAGAGGCGTGAACCATTTCAAGCATAAGAGCTGACCCAGGAAGTTCTTCTCTCTCCCTCTCTTATATAGCTTCTGCTCTTCGCTTCCGCACTTCTGCTCGTCCCTTGCGCGACCTTGGCCCGCTCTCCTATCGTCGTCTCTTCAGCACGGCGGCTGAGAGGACAGCCGTTCTTATGGCTCCTTCGGGAGCTTTTTATCTCTTTTGTTTTCGTTTTCTTTCCTTACGAGTTTTATTCACCTATTCGCCTCTCCACACGAGGAAGATGAACTCTGAAACATTGCTTTGTTGGACCTTTCAAATACCGTGTGATTCCGCAGCAGCCCTGGAAGACACGAGAGAACACGCCTAGCCACAAAGACCACCGCTCACGCTGCTCCAGCGCCACAAGCATCACAAGAGACACGTGCAAAGTATCATTCTCTATGGAGATTTAAATGCTGCTTAAAGTTTGTCTATGATTTTGATTCGTTGTTGTCTTTCAAGGGTTACTGTTTGAGTTTGCATAACTCAGCTTATTCTGTAATCACACTCCTCTCTCTCTCTCTCCTCTCTCTTCCTCCTTTCTCTCTCATTCATTCTCCTCTCTCTCTATCTCCCTCATTTGGATTCCGTTATGTCTTGTACAAAGTTTACTGTCTGTATTGTCATACGCGTATTTACTCTGTGTGATTTGTAGTTTGATATGTATTATTAGTTCAATTATTAAAAACCAATATATATTCATGATTGCCTCTGAACCATCACATTGAGTCAATGAAATGTCTATTATAGTGCCTTGTAATGAGTGATTGATATATGCAATTGAGCTATTTTTCATCTTAATAAATTTTAATGTAACTGTCACATGAGATATATATATAATAACATTCCTGATTAATTATTCAAATTCCCTATATATCATTTGAGGTAATTATTATGTACAACCCAGTACAACTACATTATTATTTGGTGGAGATAACGCGTGCATTTTTTAAACTTCATTTATATGAGCAATCCAGTTCAATATGTGTATATGGTTATTAATAATTTCTGCACGCGCGATATGAAATTATGTACTTGTGAGATAAGTCGCAAGACTGACTGAGGCAAAAAGCTGATCAGTCAGCACGTTGGGTATTATAGAAAACTTAACAGTATACACTGTTATTTTAAATGATGGTAAACTGCTGTATAATGTTAAAAGTCTCCTGTTAAGAAAGACCAAGATCTCTCTGCAGTGAGAACATTTTAATATAAATATAAAAAGATTGAAGAAATCTTTTATTAGTTGAATCATATTAGCTATCAATGGGAAATGGATCTGAACTCACTGCTTTCCACATCAAAACAGTTCTACAATTTCAATCAATTGCTTATTAAATACTTTGTCATATTGTTAAGAGCAATGACTTTTGATAGACACCTTTTTGTTGTGGTTTTCAACATTGCACCTACAAATGCGTAGTCATTTTTATAATTTAAGTTGTTGAACAAACATACACAGGAAATAAGACTTAACGTTAATTTTAGTCATTATTTTATTTGGTAGCACACATATTCTGAATGTTTTCGACAGAATTCAAATGAGCCATTTTAATCTAGATTACTTCCAAGATTACAGTGAGATTAATCTAGATTAAAGAAAAATTTATCTATGCCCACCACTAATATATATATATATATATATATATATATATATATATATATATATATATATATATATACACACACACACACACACACACACACACACACACACACACACATACATATATATATATATATATATATATATATATATATATATACACACACATATACATATTATATACATATATATATATATATATATATATATATATATATATATATATACACACATACACATACACACACACACACAACACACAGGTCAAAAAGTTGATTTCACTAATTAGGTTTTAAAAAGGGAAACTTATATATTATATTATATTCATTCATTAAACACAGACTGATATATTTCAAATGTTTATTTCTTTTAATTTTGATGATTAACTAAGGAATATCCCAAATTCAGTATCTCAGAAAATTTGAATATTGTGAAAAAGTTCAATATTGAAGACACCAGGTGCCACACTCTAATCAGTTAATTAACTCAAAAACACCTGAAAAGGCCTTTAAATGGTCTCTCAGTGTAGTTCTGTAGGCGACACAATCATGGGGAAGACTTGACAGTTGTCCCAAAGACGACCATTGACACCTTGCACAAGGAGGGCAAGACACAAAAGGTCATTGCAAAAGAGGCTGGCTGTTCACAGAGCTCTGTGTGCAAGCACATTATTAGAGAGGCGAAGGGAAGGAAAAGATGTGGTAGAAAAAAACATGTACAAGCAATAGGGATAACCGCACCCTGGAGAGGATTGTGAAACAAAACCAATTCAAAAATTTGGGGGAGATTCACAAAGAGTAGACTGCAGCTGGAGTCAGTGCTTCAAGAACCACTACGCACAGACGTGTGTAAGACATGGGCTTCAGCTGTCGCATTCCTTGTGTCAAGCCACTCTTGAACAACAGACAACATCAGAACCATCTTTCTTCAAAAAAAAGGACTGGACTGCTGCTGAGCGGTCCAAATTTAGGTTCTCTGATGAAAGTAAATTTTGTATTTCTTTTGGAAATCAGGGTCCCAGAGTCCGGAGGAAGAGAGTAGAGGCACTAGAGCTGAAACAACTAATCGATTTAATCAATTAAAATCAATTATTAAAATTGTTGTCAACTAATTTAGTCATCGATTAGTTCCTAAATAACTTTTATTTGCCGTAAGTGGCTCATTTCGTGCATATTTCAAATCTGCGGTGACCAAAGTTTGGCAGTAATGAGCCACCGGAGGTTTTACTCAGCCAGTACAGCAGGAGAAGTAGCGAATAGCCAATAGCTGGCCTCGTTTTACTTTTATGTCACATGCTTCCCGAACAGCGTCTCTGCGGCATTCAGCGGGATGTGGGAGTACTTTACTTTGAGCCTTTCAAAAAAAGAAGAGTAACCTGTAAACTCTGCACTACTGAACTGTTTAAGGGGCCGTTCACATATCGCGTCTTTTGTGTGCTCAAGTTCGTTATTTCCAATGTAGTCTTTTGCGCGCTCATAATGGAAGCGACGCGCCCGTTTTTCCAGGCGCATCCGGACCGCATCGAGTTAAAAACATCTCACTTTTCAGAGAGCCGCAAGCGCACCGCGGGTCATGTGACAAGAACTAACCAATCAGCTTCATCCTTTCCCGTAACGTTGAAAGCTCAGCCAAGATGAAGGAACAGCTGATCATAGTTGTATATGGATTGCCATGTTGAAATAAATTTAGTAGCAGAGCTACTGCAAGCGATTTACAGAGCTGCAAATCCATTTATCCTTTGCTGAAAATTTCTGCGTCTTCATGGAGAGAGCACGTCATGGTTGCTTAGAAAAGGCAGACGCGCTTCTGCCCGATCGCTTTGGAAAGAAGGAGAAAGCGGTGCGCCTAGCATTTCCCACGCATTTTCAGGCGCGATATGTGAACGTCCCATAAGACTTTTATTTGTGCAGATTCTCCAGTACAATGTTGTTTGCAAATGTTTAGTCGTAAAAGCTGATAACATTGCTTTTTTAAAAGTAAACATTTAAAGCTTTACAAACATGTTCTGTGATCAGTTTGTCGTTTACCAGTTCATAATTCAGTCTCGCAGCCTAATTATGACTGAATGAGAGAGGTAAATGTTTAAATGTATTTGAAATGCACTTTTTTTCCCCAGAGTATTCACTGCTCTTTTTCACACAGCAGGTTTTTTGTGTGTGTCCAATTATTTTTTCTGGACAACCTTCTGATGGATTTTACTTTAAAATGTGAGTTCCATTCAGGTTTCATGCCATTGGCACTTTTTTCGAAGGATTGTTTACAATTTCACAGCATAAGCTATAAAGCGGTTTCCCAGTAAATAATAAAATGCAATTTACAGCAATTTTATTCTGTTTTATCCTTATTCTTCGTGAAAATATGTTCTGAAAGATTCCTTAAGCTTTGTTCAGGATGTTAAACTACTTTATGAGCTCTAAGGACTGCCATGGTGAAAACATTATTTGAAATCTCCTTGTGAAATTGCTAGAGTATGTGTCAGTGTTTTGATTGCAGAAGAGTTCAACAAAGGATTACTAACACATAATAAAATAACTCCAGGTATATTTTTGATTGAGGATATGACAATGCAAAATGGTTAAAATATCTTAAAAATCTATGCTGAATGATAAAAACCCTTTAGTAATAATTTACTTGGGGAAAAAAATTGATTAATCATAAAAATAATCGACAGATTAATCGATTATCAAAATATTCGTTAGTTGCAGCCCTAAGAGGCACACAGTCCACGTTGCTTGAGGTCCAGTGTAAAGTTTCCACAGTCAGTGATGGTCACACAGCCGTATACCAGGAAGTTTTAGAGCACTTCATGCTTCCTGCTGCTGACCAACAGGACTTGGCACCTGCACGCAGTGCAAAGACCTTGTCTCAGATGACCACCAGGACAAGGCCACAGGAAACCGATGATTCTTCTGCACAATCTGACTTTGCTGCAGCCTGGAATTGAACTGCTGGTTTCGTCTGGTCAGAAGAGAACTGGCCCCCCAACTGAGCCTGGTTTCTCCCAAGGTTTTTTCTCCATTCTGTCACCGATGGAGTTTTGGTTCCTTACCGCTGTTGCCTCTGGCTTGCTTAGTTGGGGTCACTTCATTTACAGCGATATCGTTGACTTGATTGCAAATGAATGCACAGACACCATTTAAACTGAACAGAGATGACATCACTGAATTCAATGATGAACTGCCTTTAACTGTCATTTTGCATTATTGACACACTGTTTTCCTAATTAATGTAGTTTAGTTGTTTTGAAAATCTTTTTTGTTTAAAGTGCCTTATAAATAAAGATGACTTGACTGATGACACTCAACCCTACCTCTCATTCCATCCTGATGATCCGAAGTTAGCTGCTCGCTTCTCAGTTTTTCTAATAGAAATTTGATGCTGGATGAAGGACCATCACCTTCAGCTCAACCTTGCAAGACTGAACTGCTTATGGTTCCATCAAACCCATTGTTTCATCACAGAAGCAGCCAGAAACCTTGGAAATATGATTGATGATCAGCTGACTTTGTCAGACCACATTGCCAAAATTGCCCGGTCCTGCAGATTTGCTTTATTAAACATTACGAAGATCAGGCCCTTTCTTTCGGAACATGCTGCTGCTTTTGTTGATTTTGATTGCTTCCATGGATGAACTATGCCTTTACACGTTGAAAGCATACCAAGACAAAATATTGCTTTCACCTTTGAACAACTGATGGAAAATTAATTCACAAATATCTGACTAAACCTGAAGAATGACAGACACAGGTACTCGCACATGCTTATTTGATCTTTCTGTCCATTTAGACTTGCTGGGTGCAAATTAATGAAACGTCAAAATGGTACACAGATTTTTAATAGGAATTAAAGATGCAGTTCATCACCTCTTAAATTATAAAGTTTCTATGAATAACCCTTTTAACATCAAAATATTAGCATGACTTATGATGACTCATTTCCCAAAAATGTGTCTTTAATACAAGTACATTTTGTCTTACAGCAGTTGGCAGATTTTTAATTTGTTTTCAGGCATAAACAAGTTCAAAGTGAAAAGATCTGCCAGTGCAGTTCGACAAAACACACCAGATACAATCTATGAAGACAAGTTTTAATATCCCAAGCACCATTGCTTCCCAAGTATATTTATGAAATCCATGATGATTGATGATTCAAATCATAATGTCTAAGGAATCCATTTGGGACATGATACTCAATTCTAAGAAATAAATCACAATACCTACATCACAGAGACTACTTCATTATTAAGCAATGAAGAAGAACATCCACACATTGGTGTTGCCTAAACACTAGGGTGACAAAGCCCTTACCTAGAGTAATCCTACAGAATATAGGTTTCAAAGAACAGGTACATTTTTCACTTTCAAAAATAAGATCTGTCTGTCTGATGAATTCACTCATTCAAAATGGATGACCAGACAAAAACACATTGGCACTGAAGAACAATGATATCCAAAGTACGAATACTCACTTTGCTACCAACCAATATTTTATATCAAGACAGACATGTCACCATCGTATTGATGAAATAGAACTGTTTCGCTCTTGGTTTTAATAAAGATATTTTGCTGGACCAATTGTTCTGCAGCTCGCGTTATTACCAACTTAAGCAATTAAATTCATGCAATTCACAGAATGACCACAAATGACAACAATCAGCGCCATGCTCTGAATCTGCAAGGTAAAAAGTATCAGACTAGACTACTTTTAGGTTAAAGAAAAAGGTGACCATTTATAGGGTTGTGCTTATAGACAATAATATTGTATATTGATGATAGGGCTGGGATAAACTATTATTTTTTAAACGATTAATCTAGCGATTATTTTTTCAATACATCGATAAATCTAACGATTATTTTTTCAGACCGATTCGATTTCGATTATCTCCCCATTAATTGACTACTAACAATTTATACAAGTTGATTTACATATCTGAATGGAAAAACATGAATTCCTTAACATTGCAATATATATTTATTGCTCTTAAAATTACAAAATAAAAGACTGACTAAGAATGCATTACTTTGCACTTGTATAGAGATAGCATTCAATAAAACCTTGAAGCCTTGAAAACACATAGCTTACTGAAACAAGCTTACTGAAAAAAAGTTCTTCTTTCAGATGAAAATAACAACAACTTGATGTCTAGCATTCAATAAAAAAGGTCACCAAAAATACTTGTTTAGAGCAATTGAAAGAATACAGTAACCAATGTAAACTTGAGGGCTTTAAGCTAATACAGAGATTGCTTTTCAAAAAAAAAAAAAAATTAACCGTGTGAGCCAGTAGCCTGTCATGGAGAAAAAAAAAAATCTCCAAATGCTCCACATGAAACTTTGGCGTTCCGCCCTTTTTCTATCGTGTCTAATGATTTTGGTTAATATGAACGAGGTAGAGAGAGAGAGAGAGAGAGAGAGAGCAAGACAGCGCTCGTGTAGTTTGAAGACTGTGAGTGCGCGAGCGCGCGTGAAACTTTGGTGTTTCGCCCTTTTTCTATCGTGTTTCATGATTTTGATTAATATGCACAAGGGAGAGAGAGAGCAAGAAGCGCTTGTGATGTTTGAAGACTGTGAGTGTGCGCGCTCAGCCGGGGCTCTCTCTCGTACGCGCCCTGTCAGGCGCAGCAGTCATTCTATTCTACATCACTCATCGATCAAATAAGGCTTTGACAGCCGCCAAAAAAAAAAAGATCAATGCAGAAAAACCACTGGATTGGTTATATAACGTTGGACAGAATGTTGATCCGGCCATTGCGTATATTCAGCGCACATAAAGTAAACGTTTTGCAAACCTTTTTTAAAGAAATAATTTTTTTTTTTTTTTTTTTTTTTTACAAGGTTATGTGTTATATAACCAATCACACACAATTCTGTTGAACTTATGAATTCAATGGCTAATCAAAGGCATTCAGATGAGTCATCACTGAAACACCGGAGTATTGTTGTTCAGTGTGCACTCACTGACTGAATTCTGGTCTTTCGCAAATTCTTTCATCATAAACAAAGTGCATGCAATGTAAGTATAATAGATAGCTTCACTGCTTAGCGGTGTGTTCTAGGGCTGTGACGGTATCAGATTTTTACCACCGTGGTGCCTTAAAATAAATATTAAAATAAAAAAAAGCCTGGCCCTTGTCCGACAGCTTCTCATAATTACTGGCCCAAGTCCGACCTGAGTCTGAGTCTTTTCTCTCGCTCTCTTTCCCATTACACACAGCTGTTGTTCCAGCCATTAAAATAGCTCAGTTTTCTTTTGAAAGCAAAGTGGTTATATTTCTTTATAGAGTTAATTTAGAAATAGATGTTTAGAACATTTATTGTTTGTAAAAGGTTTTTAAGTAACGACCAAGCAGCCAGGAGAAGACATTGAGTTAATCATAGCCTCTGTTCTCAAATCATCACGACTTGCCTAAAATAAAATCATCAAGCATATCACAATTTGTGGCCGACTGATATGGGTTTTTTAGGGAGCTGATACCGATGCCGATATTAGGGAGTAAAAAAGATAAATACAGACATTCCTCATCACGGAAATAAGGCCCTACTTATGTAGCAAACTAGTATGATAAGCTCACTATGGGAGTTAAAGACGAGGACATTGTTGTTTATTTACTTGGCATTGAGTCTTTCGAAAAAGAGGACAACTTAGCGTTAAATCACGATTCAACAGACTCAAGCCCCCACTGGACTGCCATCTATTGGACTGCAGAAAGATACTAACAATTCTATCTGCTACGTTACTTACTGTACTGACAAACTGTGCCTGCACTGCAACAAGCCACAACAAAGCGACCATTGAAAAATCATTTGAACTTTGTGTCAGCGTGTCATAAATAGAACAGGGCCTCAGTTTACCACAGCCAGTGCAGAAAACTATTTGACGAACGGCGTGAGAAAATACAATAAAATTCTATTGTATTTTGTTGCGCTTTAGTCTCTAACGTAACTGAATCTGCTGTTAAAAATTAGCCATCTATTCATTATATCATCATGCCAAACTAAGAATTAGAATCACTGTAATGTGACGATCGAGTATAGGTGCAGGTGGGTGGCGGGCGGATAATTTGAAGCAGCGGACTTGTGTGAAGTTTGAGTTTATCTGTGTATCTCTACATCACTCTACAATGGAGTAATGGAGTACAATAGCAAACAATGAAGCAGACTCTGCTGGACAAACTAAGTAATTACACCATTCATTCAATCTGCATTATATGTTCTGAAAAAAAAAAAAGAAAAAAAGATTATATAAGCAGCATATTCGCCAATACCGATATATCGGTAACAGGCTCAAACTGGCTGATAATCTCTCTAATTTGTGCTCTAATCAAAATGTCTGTTTAAATGTTTAACTTAGATGTGAGCTATTAGATGTACCCTAGATCCATTCGTTTGTGCAGAAAGTAGAAACCAAGTGCGCATTGATGTACATGGAGGCGCCGGTGTGATCACTTGCAAACAACTTTTTGTGCTCATAAAAAGGTAAGCGTAATATATTATCCGGAACTATAAAGGGTCTATATTTATTTGTGTGCATTCACAATATCAACAAAACATTGTGCTTTTATAAAATAAAGAAAACAGAATGCGCTTTCTGAAGTCTCTGTGTTGAACAAGAGCGCTTCACAAAAATGAACTGAAATTCAACAAACTGCCTCACAGACATGATATAGGCTATCTATAGAAAGCTTTCAATTATTACTTTACTTTATTGCTTTAAAACTAAATAATTCAAATTGAAAACAAAAACTCTCTTGATGTAGGCCAATCCAGATGCATTTTTCTCAAAATATATCCAATGAGGAAATACCGTGTCAGGATTGACAACATCTTTGGAAAACGGACTCAGAAAATATTTTTATAAATAATTAAAATAATATCAAGAATCAGGAATAAGCTCATATAACATCGGCTGGCCTGTTTTCTTGCTTAACTCAGATTTTTTTCCTGTAAAAACAACAAAAAACATTGGATTGTCAGTATGCAAATGTTTGCACCTGGTGCGAATTGAACCACTCACAAGTGTTCAGTCAGTGTTGCAAAAGTGTCTTGTTTAACCACTTCAATTTTCAAAGGTTTATGTAAATTGTGTTTCTGACATGTTTTGACAAGATCGAAAAACATTTTGGATCTTGTTTACACTTGTTTAGCCCCATTCAACAAATGAATGTTAATACTAGGTGTTAACCATCAATGAAGTACACTAGCTAAAAAACTCAAGTCGTTTGCACCCACTCCATTCAATTTTCAAATGTAAATGAAGCTCAAAACTGAAAACTGGTGAAAAATCAGATTGCAAGATAGCTTAATATGCATCCTTTGTTATCTTAGCGTACTGAATGTTTTAAAGTATAGTAGACTACCTATCACTTTAAAATGTAATTTCCCCAAACTAAATGCACATATTGAACAGACATATAGGCTAGAAGTATTGGGGAAGAGAATGAATCAATAACAAGAAATTACTGGTCAGTGAGGTTTGTCAATTTGCAAAAATTCATACTGTACTCTGTCATCAACAGAATGTTCATCCTGGGTGGGAATAGTTCCTTTGTAATGCATTGTTCCTATTCAAAATTTTGTTTGTGGTGAAAACAGGGCTACTGAACTCCAGTCCTGAGTGCCAAACACACCTGAAAAAAAACTCAAGTCTTCGTGATTAGCTGAACATAAGAGGCAGCTATGTAAGCTAGTTGATGCATCTTGCTTTTCCATCAATACTACTAGGGATACTACAGCGCTAACAATCTTTTACTGTCATCATCCTCGAAATTGATGAGCAAGTTGAAAAAAAAAATTATCGTACCTTTTGTAAAGAGTTTTTTTTTTAAATATATATATATAAAAAAAATCGCCACATAAACAACCATCTACATTGCGAGTAAATCACTTGCATATGCGAATAAATCTTTACCTGGGTGACTAAATGATGTCTAATATTAGCCAATAAATTATCAGATTTTACTCACCAGTGTGAGTTTGAGGCTAAAGCCGCGTTTCCACCGCAGGAACTTTACCCAGGAACTAGGGACTTGGTCCGGTACTTGGTGTGTTTCCACCGCAGGAACCAGGAACTAAATAAAAGTTCCGGGTAAAAAAATGCCCCCCAGAAAGTCCCTGCTGGCGAGGTGGTACTTTTTTTAAAGTTCAGGAACTTTCGGGGGCGGGACTTTGGCGCTAAACATCCTGATTGGTTGAGTTGACGCAGCATTGGTTGAGTTCAACCACCATTTATTCGGATCAACATTTTCAAAATATTACTGTTATTGTGTCATGAAATGTAATTTTAAAAGTATTTCAGGCGAGAATGTAGTTGTTTAAAACTCAAATCTGTTGTTTATTTATAAAGACAGCGCCTATTTAAAAATGTGTTATGCCGATCTCTGCGACGGCGAGCTCCACACGATCAGCGAGAGCTCAGTGATCATCTATCCGCCCAGAGGCAGCCTCACCTTGGATAGACCTTCTGATATGTGCCGCTGGCTCTGATGTGTCTTTAGTGGTTAAACATAACATATAATTCAGCTGCGGGGTAAATCTAACAGGTTTTCTTTGGTCTGTATTCAATTTATCTATATGTTAAAATGAAAATAAAAAAGGCAAGTCTATATAATATTTCGTTTCATTGTAATGGCTGTATATAACGTTACACATATCCCTGAACTAAGTACATTTCTGCAGCTGTTATTATGTTTAAATGAAAACGAAAGGAGGCAGTGGTATTTTATATCCTATTTCGTTTTATTGTAAATGTACTGAGGGGAAAATTGCAGTAGCCAAAGCGATCTGAGTTCACGCAGCATTGGTTGAGTTCAACCACCATTTATTTGGATCATTTTCAAATATTACTGTTATTGTGTCATGAAATGTAATTTTAAAAGTATTTCAGGCGAGAATGTAGTTGTTTAAAACTCAAATCTATGGTTTATTTATAAAGACCGTGCCTATTTAAAAAATGTGTTTCGCCGATCTCTGCGACGGTGAGCTCCACTCGATCAGCGAGAGCTCAGTCCTCATGTATCCGCCGAGATGCAGCCTCAAATCGGCTAGACCTTCTGATATGTGCCGCTGGCTCTGATGTGTCTTTAGTGGTTAAACATAACATATAATTCAGCTGCGGGGTAAATCTAACAGGTTTTCTTTGGTCTGTATTCAATTTATCTATATGTTAAAATGAAAATAAAAAAAGGCAAATTTATATAATATTTCGTTTCATTGTAATGGCTGCATATACACATTTCCCTGAACTAAGTACATTTCTGCAGCTGTTATTATGCTTAAATGAAAACCAAAGGAGGCAGTGGTATTTTATATCCTATTTCGTTTTATTGTAAATAGGAAAATTGCAGTAGCCAAGACGAGCTGACTGAAGTTATCAAGTACGCTGCTGTTTATAGATTTACCGGACTTGCGTCGTCGCGGACATCACACTCCCCAGTCGAATGCACAAAGTCTGAACTAACTACCGAGGATGCACGTCCAAAATCAGCGTACTTTAAAAAAAAAACAAATCAGCAGTACTTTGTATTGAGAAACGCGCGCAGACCTACGTCACCAGTCTATTTGCCTAATCTTCCCGGTACTTTACACCGCGGTGGAAACGCAGAAAGCAACAGGTCTGGGGGGAAAAAAGTTCCTGGGAAAAAAAGTTCCTGGTAAAAATGTTCCGGGTAATTTCGGTGGAAACGCGGTATTTGTGAAAGTTTAGCACCGATATATTTTCACTCGCCAAACACTGAGCGCTTCAGAGTTTCACTCTGCGTCAGGCGATCTGCTATATTTTTCAGTTCATCTGAATGGATGTGCAACACGCCTGTATTTGATGTACCATAAACTCTAGTGTAAAGTCGCAAGACTCACCATTGTGTTGTCTCACACACACACACACACACACACACACAGAGAGAATTGACACGCTACATGTAAACGATATAGCCGGTTGTATTTTCCTGTATAAATAATGGCATTCCTTTGGATTTCTTCACATTAATTAAGAACTGCCGGTTTCTCTGGTAGTGGGCAGAGCTAATGCACAACGGCAATCTCTACACACAAGTCTACACACACAGCAGTGAACACACACACCCGGAGAAGTGGGCAGCCATTTATGCGGCGGCTACCGGGAAGCAGTTGGGGGTTCGGTGCCTTGCTCAAAGGGCACCTCAGTCGTGGTATTGCCAAGACTTGAACCAAACTCTCGAACCATTAGGCCACAGCTTATACCTGAAAGTACCATTAGGTGCTTTCATATACATTAGGTACTTTTGATCTCTGAAAGTACAATCAGGTACTTTCAGATATTTAAGAAATACATTTTATAAACTGCAAACTATATTATATACTGTATATTATATGGCAGTCTGTTGAGTAAACAAAAAAATTACCAGCCAATGGAGATTCAACTGCCAAGGGTGTCCGTAGAGGGTTGTAAACACAACAGCACCTTTTAAGTGTTCAACAGAACTCACAATTTTTTTGGCCAAACATTAAAGAGGTCACATGATGTTGCTAAAAAGAATATTATTTTGTGTATTTGGTGTAATGAAATGGGTTTATGCAAAGTTTAAAAAAAAAACATTTTCCACAATGTACATTGTTTCTCCTCTATGCCACGCCTTTCTGAAAAGAATAGATTTTTACAAAGCTCATTGGTCTGAAAAGCGAGGTGTGCTCTGATTGGCCAGCTATCCAGTGCATTGTGATTGGCCGAACACCTCATGCGTGTGATGAAAATGTTATGCCCCTTACTATACTGTGATGTTATGTGTCCCTGAGAATGCCGCTCCACCTGAACCAGTGTTGACAAGTCCGCAGTAGTTTTTCCATGTCCGCTGGTCAAAGCGACTCCAATCTCGATAACATTATATTTAGCCCCTAAAATGCGAATGTTACCAAGGCAACCCTGCCAAAAAAACGTGTATTTTAACCCAGGGACACAATTTTTTATCGGGGAACCTCCTGGAAACGTGATTGGGCTAGTTTTGGACTAGTTTTGAGAAGAAACTGGGCAGGATTTGTTGTGAAAACCTGGCAACTCTGATCTTAAAGGGGGGGTGAAATGCTATTTCATGCATACTGAGTTTTTTACACTGTTAAAGAGTTGGATTCCCATGCTAAACATGGACAAAGTTTCAAAAATTAAGTTGTACGTTTGAAGGAGTATTTTTGTTCCCAAAATACTCCTTCCGGTTTGTCACAAGTTTCGGAAAGTTTTTTTCGAGTATGGCTCTGTGTGACGTTAAATGGAGCGGAATTTCCTTATATGGCTCCTAAGGGCACTTCTGCCGGAAGAGCGTGCGCTCCCGTATAGCAGAGCAATGAGAGCACAACAGACTTCACTGATCAGAGCGAGAGCATCGCGAAATGTCACAAAAGGACTGTGTTTTGGTTGCCAGGGCAAGACAAACCTGCACAGATTACCAAAAAAAAACAGCATTAAGGGACCAGTGGATGGAGTTTATTTTTACAGAGCATCAACGGAGTTGTGCAAGTGTTTTTGTTTGTTCCCTGCATTTCGAAGATGCTTGTTTTACAAACAAGGCCCAGTGTGACGACGGATTTGCGTATCGTTTATTTCTTAAGGATGATGCAATCCCAACGAAAAAGGGTCACGATCGTGTGTTGGAACCGCAGGCGGTGAGTAAAACTGCTTAAAATATCTCTGCCTCCTTGTTAGTGCGTCCCCTCCCATGCCGGAGACCCGGGTTCGAGCCCCGCTCGGAGCGAGTCGTTGCTGCTGCTGCTGCTCTCGTTCACTTTCAGCCTCGGGATCGGATTCTGGATCATAAATAAACGGCTGAATCTGACTGTTAGCCATGGTTTGTTTTGGATGATGGTTTTTCCCTCAAGGTAATGTCACAGCTTCCAAACGCTCTCAACGCAAAAGCCTACTGGCGCTCGTGATTCTTTAGCTCCGCCCACACGTCACGCCTCCAGTCGGTCGTGTTTTTCTGGGAAAAATCGGTACAGACTATCTTTCTCTTATGAATATAATAAAACTAAAGACTTTTTGGAGTTATGAAGGATGCAGTACTACTCTATAGGTACTCAAGATTAACAGGATATTGAGTGAAAACGAGCATTTCACCCCCCCTTTAACACACATGCTGGAGATACACTACTAATGACAGGAGTGCCTTTACTGAGGAGATGCACATGAAAATTGCATTCTATTTTTTGCACAGCCCTAATCCTCACACACGGACAAGTGTGACATTATATACCTCTGTAAATAAATGCATTTCAAATCCATGTCTTTGCACTTTGCACTTGCAAATTCATGCACTTTGAATAGAACATATACATTCGCTTCGAACTGGAATCATGGTGGAAATCCGGTGATGTCCACTTCTCAGGGCACTTACGTTCGAATAGAACAAATGTCTGAAGCGATAAGAGGAACGTACAAAATGTGCAGAGCAGTGCGGGGCAAGTACTGGAATTGAGAACCACCGACTTAACTAAACTGTCTTTTTATGTGTTGCATTGCTTTGCACCTTGCCGTACTGTGTAGACCTAAAACCATGTCTGCATTTGTGATCGTAGAAACGACAAACAACAAGGGCTATTCTAAAGGGGCTCAAAACTTGCATTTGAATCATCAGTGCCAAATCTTTTAAATATGTAAATGTACTTACAGACTGTGAGTCAGAACAGCCGGCAATGTAGTCTACTCTCCCAAGATCAGGAGAACAGTACTCCATAAAATGCACTGCATTTGAATATTTGTGTTGAACAGTGTTGTAAATTAGGGCTGTGACTGTTGCTATGACAACTGCGGTTGTCAACCGCCACCAGCAGTAGTGTAAGCTTTATAGCAGGCATAATATGAAGTTTGCGTTTTTAGGTTGCGTATTTACTGACGGAAGTGCTAAAATAAACACGAGCTGATGGGTTAAATCGGGTGTGTTAGAGGAGTCAGCCAGTCATGGGTTTCAGAGATGTATATAAATATGCACATAGTTTATTTTGCGGTCTGATAAGAAAGGATACGCACAAGGGTAGCGCAACAGCGCCTTTAAGCATGTAATTGAAGACCACGCACTGCAAGCACAGGAGCGATTCCACACTCGCTTGACTGGCGCCTAGCACTGAAGTGAAGTGCGCGTCTGAAATGTCTCATTCTGCGACTAAATAAATTAACTTCTTGTCAAGAGAAATTGACAGAAGCACCAGTTGTGAGTGGGGTGTATACAGAATATGCAGAATCTGGAAAAAAATGAATCGCCTGCATTGACGTGCTAATTTTGACACCACTAATATATTTAATATATTCATACATTTTTTAATATATATTTATACATACATATATATATATCTCAACCACCGGCGGTTTACACCCTACTGTAAATACAACTTAACCACCTGATTTCTAGTTGTGAACTCTTTTAGAATATCAAATAAAGTAATTTCGTTTTCACAAGGAAACGCACAGTGTCTCCACAACATGGCGGCAGCAACAGCAAGAATAAAAGTTCATTCAATCATTTTAGTGTGTGTTATCATCTGTAAATTCTAGAAAATGTAGCTAGTTTTCAGAAAATAATCAGATGTTAAGAGATGTTTACACTCAATGCACTGCAGCATTATAAAAACTGGAGTGCAACAAAAGGTGAGTTGAAAGGCTTTTTATATTTGTGATTTAACGGAAGTAGTGACAGATTTTTTTTATAAAGTAACAGACATTTGAACAAATTATTTTCCAAAAAGAAAAAATATTTTTGGCTAGGGATAGTTCTATCTATTGTTGACTGGATGAAAGCAGGTGTGAATCAGTTCGCAGTCAATTGTAAGAAAGGGGTGTGGTTTAAATACACCAAACGATTTGAAGAAGTTTCATTAGTCTATTCCATTGGAATTTTTTTTGTATAAAAAACGAAGCAAAAAACAAAAACAAACATTAATTGTTCACCATAAAGATTAATTTAATTTAGAAAATATATAATTTTGTAAACTTCAGCTTCATTTAAATTTCTTGCCGACTTTAACTGCCATTCTGTTATATGTCAACATTTTACATTTTACCCAACCTCCAAATTCATTAGATCAGTCCTTTGTCTTAAAAATGACACTGGGCTGCCATGTTGGTTTTCAAAACATCCAGCATATTGTGGTGCGAAATGCTTTGTAAAGGCGAAAAACCAATATGTGCGGCATAAAAGTATAAAATTATAAAATATAACACTTCGTGAATAGACTCCTAAAACCCTTTAATCGCTGGTTTTCGCGATGTTTACAGATTAGATAAAGCAAATTTTTTATTTAAAAAAAAATTATCAGATAGTTATTCCAAATAAGAATGCAGCGCTAAATTTTTTGGCAATTGGATATTGCTATGAGTGATCACTAATTAAGCTAATTGCATCGAAACACAAAATTATTGTACATTTGTAGTTCGTATTCAAATCTGTAAATAAGTAATTTCCCTACATAAATAAAAAAATCTGGCAAATTATAATAATTTTACACCTTTAAACTGAAAAATAGGCATGCCTTTTGTTTCAAGGTTGTTGTTGTTGTTGTTTTGTAATGAAATCTATACTTTAAATCTATGTCTGTGTTTAAATTCACAACACACACTTGAATACAGACACCTTTTTCTGGCAACGTTAGCTAGATCGCGCAGCGCCCTGAACTGCGATACTTCACGAGGTTTGACGTAGTCGAGCGCATACGAAAATACACAGATCCGGTCTTTACACGCTAAATTAATCTTCCTTAGCAACCAAAGCGTTAAAGCAGATCGAGTGATATGCAAGAGGCGAAGTGACACTGCGAAACCACAGGTTTGTAGCAGCAAACATCGATAATTTAGAATTACATTCAATAACATTTCAAATGGCGATGCAACAATACAATAGAGGAACGTTCAGCTGGCGAAAATGGGAGATAAACATTCGTCTGATACTTACCGGTTGAATACTGCCTCGCATACGGATTGAATAAAAACGTTTCAAACACAACAGATGTATTTCAGCCCCACTTTGGGTGTCTAATGTTACTTGAGAAAAACTAATACGCAAAAAAGCAGGCTAAAATGTAGTTGAGGATAAGCCATACACGGTACGTGTCTTTATGGCGAACATGCTTGAAGTAAATGTCACACAGCAGTGAGACCGCGCTTTCTCCTACAAATGAATAAATATTTTTTTAAAACATGTCTTACCTTTTACCGAGTCCCTTCTGAGAGGATTGAAATGAGAGCTGCCGAGCTCTCTGCCATGAAACAAAAAATGGCTCTCAAAGCTTCAGAGGGAGCGTTTCGGAGTGGCTGACTGAAGAAGGGGCGGAGCCATCGCGAAAATAGCTAGCTAGCTAAGATTAAAAATTGTTTAGGTGCAAAAGAAGATTTTCATGTTGTTGTGGACAATGGTGCAGAAATATTTATGTAACATAAAAGTAAAAAAAAAACAGACCACAGACCATTACATTATTAAACATTTATTTATAGTGTTATTATTAATATAGCCATGAACTGTCATAAATAACTTGATATCCATATGTATAAAACATATGTAAATATATATTTAATAATAATAATAAAAAACATCACAAAAGGGTGATTATATTCCTACAGGATTTGCAGTTGGTAGTGGGGGATGGGTGAGCAGGAGCCCAACCCCCACAAATGGGATTGAAGTATGCTCAACAATAATGATAGGAATGTTGGTTGGAATTTACAACGATGTACTTGGAAAATACAAAAGAACACCACTAGAAGTTGGACTTCCAAGCACGTTTTTCACATATTTTGCTGAAATGTGGTCATATGACATCACATTAACATGGCGGCTTTCTTGAGCACCAACAATAATTAATCAAACTTCCCAAACACAACCTCTTCAGCCAATATTTGTATAGCCTTCTAAAAGAACCACAACAAAATATCCCCCATATTGAAAATTGTAGACCTTCATGCCATACTACCATTGCATCGTTTATCCTCAACAATTTGGTTGCTAGGTTTTTTTTAGTTTTTTTTTTTTGATGATAATGAACCGCAATGCTAATGATAGCATATTGTTTTCTTATGCAAACATTTAGCGGATAATAGAATGTTTTTATGTTCAAAAGTTGGACATTTCAAGAGGGAATATCATATAGCATAGGCCCTTTCCACACAAACATGGTTATCTTTAAAACTGCAGTTTTTCTACGCGGTTTGGCTGTTTGTCCACATGTGAACGCACATGTAAACACAGTGCCAGGTCACTGATACCGAACATTTTTGAAAACTCCTGCCAGGTTGAGGGTTTTCAAAAAATCTGGTTACAGAGTTATCATCTAGACAGCGAAACCGAAGTTTTTTGGGTTTTTACATCAGAGCCTGTACTTTTATCTCCACCTACTTGAAACTTTTTCAGGCTTCTGATTGGCCAACATGGCTTTACCGTTTAGATTATAGCGCCACCTGTTGGTTTGGCATGCTCTTGACAGTGCATCATAGCATGTGTTTGCGTTTCCATGTGCATGGAGATTTTTTTAAAACAGAAGAAGGAAAAGCTCTGTTTATAAAAATACCCATGGTATGGAGTGGTACTAGTCATCTAGAGTTTTTCTAGTTTATGCAATACTGAAGCTAACTCTGGCTTTATTAGAAGATTCTAATTCAAATTATTTTAATCTTTGGTATGGAGGGACATCCTCTCAGTCCTTCTGATGGCGGCCATTTTATGGTTTGGTGAATGGGTCAATGCCAGTCAACACAGGACATGCTCTGCAATGAAGAAAGCTTAAATAATATACACAAGTGAACAAAACGAAACACATTTAATTGTACATGGGATATTATAGTATTCGCTGAGTTGTAATGAACATGATACTGTATCTCTAAGGAAGCATTAGCACCTTAGCATTAGCTTTCTTTGCTCCTTTTGCAGGCAGTTGGTGTAGTTGCAGCATCTACCAGCAGGAGCTGATGCTACCATGCTAACCAGCTCAACCTTGGCCATTTAGCTTGCCCAGTAATGGCAGAAAGTCATCACTGGTGGGGTGCACAACATTCAGTAACTGGATTATTCTAATCATGCTGTTTGTTGAGGTGTCCTGCCAATTTCCTTAATTAAGACCAGCTAGGCCAAAGATGAAAAGAGAATAGTGGAAGAGGATAGTTTTACAGAGGATAGTGAGAAACCGCCTAGCAACCACACAGAGCACCCTAGCAACTGCACAGTAAAGTGCTAAAAACAAAAACGTTGCAACTCCATGGCAACCACCCTAGCATAAAACCCGGTGACTTTTACATGAGTAAACACCACTTACCTTTTCTTCAGAAAAAAACAAACTGCTTCAACATAGACACAATATATTAGAGAACACCAAAATAGAACTAGCACACCTGCATGCACACATTACTGATAGACATCACTTTTAGATTTGTGGCAGCAGCACATATCCTGAGTAAATCATTAATAAAACCACAATGCTAGCTAAAATAAATATGATATAGCTGTCAGTCAAAATAGGCCATGCTAGTTAATCTAGTATTGGTGAATACTGATGCTAATGGCCATTGTACAAGGTTTTTTTATGATTAATGAAAGGGGAAACATGACTAATGAGTCACGTCCCATTTAGTGGTTAGTAACCAAAATTCTTTAAATACTGATACGGTTGGTATTTTTAAATGCTAAAACTGCTGTATTGCATAAAAAGATAATTGAAACAAATTTCCATATTTATCATTGATCAGAAATACATCCCTCACTCCGAACTTACACCATTGGTTGGGTTATTGTTGCTATGCAACACCACTTAAACAAATGGACTGAAATTAAATTTGGCGTCACTGGTGGCAAAGAAATACATACTGCCTCTTTAAATGCCATGTTCACAAAAAAATAAATATGTTTATAGATGCTTAGATGTAAATTCAAGATTGTGACAAATACACTAAAAATAAATTATACATATATTAGATCTCCCATTTCCATTATCTTAAATGTCATGCTCAATAGACAAGATGATTAAGGCAATCCCCCTTCCCCACAAAAAATAAAATAAAAATAAAAATTATTTATATATATATATATATATATATATATATATATATATATATATATATATATATATATATATAAGCAAAATAAAATATATTTAGATAATACAGTTATTATTTATTCAATTATTGCATTTGAAAGAGTGGCACAAAAAATTCCATTAGAATAATCATTTAAATTAATTCCATTAATAAAACTAAGTGTTCTTCCAGTCAAATGTTATTCAAAAATGTCTACAACCAAATAAAAACAAAGTATGATAAAGTATGATGAAACGCTTGTTTTTAATGTTTAGGTCAAAATTCATTATACACACGAATGAATTCTTACATTTTAATGGATGTTCTCAGCTTTAAAGATGCTAACCTGAGTCTTACATGCATTTTGAGACTAAACTGTATTTTAAATGTGACATCAACTCCAAAATTTGGTCTGGTCTAAAAGCTGGTCATAAGAGGTATTGTTTTGCTCAAAGCTTTTGGCAACAAAACATTGAGCATCATGCGAATTACATCATTTTCAGATATATCAAAGGGGAAATAATACTGAATCAACAATAGTGCAGATACCACAGAATCATGCAAACCATTTACAGTTGAAGGACTCAATCACAGGACAAAATATCTGCAGACATACTATAAATACAACTGAATACTGTATATTAAACACTGATGCATTACATATTAACATTTCAGATATATGCAGATTTAGGTTGCATATATGGATTTGGAAATTAAGAAAATATTGGGTCACTTTTTCCAGGTATATGAGGTATATAGTAGTTCTAGAAATTGTTCAGTTTCCCTTTGTCTATAAACATCTGAAGTGGGTGAGAAGATGCATAAAACTCAGTAGGACAAGTTCACCCAAATACAACAAAAAACATTATCATTGTGCATTTTTATTACTGGCTGCCTCAAACGGACCTGCAGTGGAGATGTGGTGTGTACAGGTAATTTCAGAATTACCTTAATTATGAGTTTGCAACTATTAAAAATCACTCATATCTTTGTTAAACTCGTAATTGCTCAAATTTCTTTGAATTTTACCAATAAATATTTTTATATTCAGACATGACTGCAGCATCAATCAGTCTTCAACCTTTTGCGCAACTCTACAAAATGTCCAGTGATGTTCTACCGTGTTCTCATTGGCACGTTCACTCATGTGATGCACCCGCGTGTTGCGAATTGTGAAGCCTTGCTTGGAGATGTACTCCACCAGATGCACCCGAAGGGAAACCTCTTGGTGGTAGTCACATGGTCCAAAGGTAAAAGACACTTGAAAGTCTCTGGTGTCCATCATGTGTTTATTCCATCTGGTGAAGTTGTTGGAGATGCCTTCAAGTAGCGCGTGAACTTTGGTGGTGATAGTGAGTTGGGTGATAATGACTGCCACCGGGTTTGAGTACTTGGACAGCTTACGAATACTTGAAAGTTCTACCACTTGCTCAAATGTGTCCAATGGATAAAGAGGTTTGGTGTCTCCTAAACAATGGATCAAGGGCTCGATCTGATAAAAGTCTGCTTCCTTCCGAAGGAGCTCTGTTTCTTTGAAGTCACATGGAAGCGTCAGTTTCGAGGTTCGTAAAAAGTTCAAGATGTAACGGAATAGAGGACCATCTCGATCTATGAAATAGTTGCCCTGGGCATCTCGTGTGGTGGGAAAATCACCACGAAACATGGCACCCAACATTGAGTCCGGATAACGTTGGAGGGTGGAAAGCGATGTGGTGTACAAATGGCCACCAACATTTAGGGTAACCGTATCCATCATCTACAACAAAGAAGAACATAAACATTTCATGCATTTTGTTCTTGCTGACAATGTCAAGAAGGTGCTTGTACTGATGCTACAAACACTCAACAGATTACTGCTGAAAAGACCACTTTAGACTGGTATAAATTGCCACAAAGATCCATTGATTTGGTGTTGTTCTTGTTCCTGAGCCTTCAAACTTACATTGTTTCCCAGCAGAACTTAAAACCGTTTGTTTTTTCTAGTGAACTGTTTGACCATGGAAGATTTGTTGGGGTCCAGCCTCAAAAACAACATTTGCTGCTTTCAAAACCCTTAATAAGATTGATTTCTATGGAAACTCTAGTATGTAAACTAAAGCCTCATTCAGACTGTCAGCCTAATGCCAATTTTGTGCATATCCAATTGGAACCCAATCTAGATGACTGACTGTCCAAACAGTGTATCTGACTGTCCAAACAGTGTATCTGAACTGTTCATATCATATTTGTGTGTCCAGATGTGCTCTTTCGTTTTACGGAATGTGCATTGGTTTCTATGGCAATGATATTGCATTGTTATCCCTATGCTAAAAACAATAACACCAATACAATTTGCAAAACAAATTGTCTTGCGATATGACAACATTTTGATGTCACCGTGTATTATATTTCGCTTTTTGAGGCATTGGCAGAAATGCAGGAAGCTGGAATGTGTGACTTTATTCTTTGTTGCCGTCTCCGTTGGGTTTCCAAACTCAAAGAGAACCAAATACTAGCAGTATATTTAATTTTTCTGCTTGACTTGCACTTCGCAACAACACAAGCATGTTTTCTACAAAAGCTTCTAATGTGTTTTTTTTACGTGGCCTGACCAACCTGATCGCTATATCCGATTGACTGGTCAGACTGAAACAGATTTCCAGGAATGAGATTTGAGAAGGATTCCAAACCACATATAAATGCACTTTAAAACAGATTTGCAAAATTTTTATTTCATGTAGTTTGTTGCTGTTCAGACCATCTAAATATGCACAAAAATCTGATTTGGGCTGACAGTCTGAACAAGGCTTAAGGCTACATTTACACTAGTGCATTTTTGTACTAAATAATAATAGTTTGAAAACTCTGGGTTAGCATTTCAGTATAAACAGACCAAACTGAGATTTTTTTTAAAAAGATTGCTCTGTGTATCTTTGACGACCATGTAAACAATAACATCATGCCCACTGAGTACCTGCCAGTGACTAGCAACCAGCTTCCTGTTTACACTTTTACACGCGTGCCCAGTATGCATGAATGTCATGATCATGTGATATGCGACATGCAAGGTTCTGTAATATGGACAGAGATTGTTTCTGAAACACAGTGAAAACACCATTGTAAATGAGGATCAACATTTTAACCCCTTAAGTGTCACCCCCCCTTTTTGGGGGTAGAGCTGAAAAGGGCATGTCCAGATTCAAATTAATGTAATTCTGGAACGGTTTGGAATATGAACCTAATTTTGGGCTCGTTTTTAAAAACACACTTGGAAGTTTCTTGTACATGTGAAAGAAGTTGAATAAAATGTAAAATAAAAAAGTTATAGGTGTTTAAGTTTGTTGTAATAAAAAATAATAATTTAATATTTATTTATATTTTATAAAAAAAAAAAAAAAAAAGTATGTGTTGAATTTAATTTCATGTCAAATGAAAAGCCTAAAATCTAAAGAAGTTGTGTTCCAAATTTGACATTGATATCACAAAAAATGAGGTTTCTGTGTTATTTTTAGTTGCTATACCAACAATGTCCACTAGGTACTAGTCATAATCCTTGTATGAATTGTAATGGACGACTGATTTGATTTTTTTTATTCAAACAGCAATAAAACTTTCTAGATAGGTTGTAAATGATTTTTTAATCAAACATAGCTACTAGAGTGTTGTTACAGAAACTTCATACATGATCATGATCATATTATCACATCATATTATGATCATACATGAAATTGATATTCATTAAATTTTTTACTGAATACTTGCAACATCAATCATAGATATACAAATATACATATTCAATTTATTCTCAAATTTTTTTATAAAAACTAGAAAAGATGTTTTGTCTGAATTATTGGCAGCCAAAAAAATATAAGAAATATATACTTTCGTGATTGTATATGTATGTATCAGCTTTTTGTAACAAAAGGCAACTACTTTTTTTATTTTGCTAAATTTTCTTGTCACAAATTTATGAATTACTGTCACTACATAATTTTAAATATAAAACAGTGGTCAAATATAAAAAATACAACCTCTAAGGTCTCCAATGATATATAGTTTGTCAAGATTAGTTTAGGTTTAGTATAGAATATTACGGTTTTAAATATGCAATGGCTTTGGGCCCACCGGTGGGCCAGTGACACTTAAGGAGTTAAAAATGAAAACGCAATAGTGTAAACAGGGCCTAAGCTTCAGGAGGTATGGATTAAATCACCACATGAGTTTGGAATTCAGCCATGTTCTTCATAAAACCTTGTTCTCAGACAAAATGGACCAATGGGATAGGACAAAATGGCTTACCCTCCAAGCTTGTTTTCATTTTATTTTGAGTCTTTAGAGGCCGTGTTCTTAAGGTGGTAAGCAACCATTTAATAATGTCCTAGCAACTACCCACAACACCCTAGCGACTGCCTACCAACAGCTAAGCCAGTCGATGTTATTTCACGTGAACCGCGCAGCTGTCGGAACTAAACTCTGCAGGAAACTGGATCAACAGCTAAATAAATACAATTTTAATTCAAGTCTTGCAAACTTTAATGCCTTTTGGAATGGAACATATACACTTTTTTCGAACTGGAATCATGACAGAATATTCTGTGACCACTTCACAGGTCACTTACGATCAAATAGAACAATTGCCATACGTGATAAGAGAAACATACTAAATGTGCGTTTGGAGGTTGCAAGGACTGGAATTGAGAAACGCTGAGCTACGCAATCAACATAAACAACGAGTAACTGTATCTATCTTCAACCCCCAAGAACATAAATATTTGATGTACAAAGCATTGAATGTGATTTTTTTAGACTAGAACAAGTTACCCCACAGATCCATTGATTCAGGGCTGTTCCAGTTGTTGGACCATCAAAACAAAGCTGCACCGAGCAAAACGTCAACCAACTTGTTTTTTCTAGCAATGCTAGATGGCCACAGATGCCTGGAAAACAACATTTGCTGCTTTCAGCAGCACTTAAAATATCTTAGTTATATTAGAATATTAGTTTCTATGGTAACTCAAATATGATATACTGAGCTTCACATCAGTAGTATGGTAAATGTCACATGACGGGTTTTCAAACATCGTGTAACTCTCAGACAAATTGAACCATTAGCTTAAGACAAAATGGCTGACTCTTCAAGCTTGTTTTCATATCCTCTTTGAATTATTGAAGGTCCTGTTCTTAAAGTGACAAGCAACTGTTCAGTAACTTCCTAGTTAACTACCCAGAACACCCTGGCACCTGTTTAACAAAAGCCCCTTTCACACATAAAGTCTTTACCGGTAAAGTACCATAACGAGACCATGTGTGAACAGTAACTTTTCAGAAATATTGGTAAATTCCTTTCCAACAATTTATCAGTAATGGAAGTTGTAACATTACCAGTAAATTACCTAAATTATTTGTGTGTGAATGCATAATGAAGATTACCGGTATATGTGCATGTACAAGTTCAAAATGCGACGTAGGATGTCTACTCTGGGCCAATCATAACATTCTGATGCAGATGACACATTTACTCCGCACTGTGTAGTTCAGTTTGAACGATGTCTTTGGGCCAAAAGTGCTGCATGAATGTTTGGCACAAAAATTAAAACATCAAAAATGTTGACTGTGTGTACCCCTCCATGTTTACACACACAACACTGCCATTTAGAGGTAATTTGTCTGGTTAAGGATGTCACAGAATTTACCAGTGTTTTTAAATGGATGTCTGAATGGTGCTTTACCGGTAATAAGACAGAACGTTGTTGGCTGTGTGAACAGTGCATTTTTGTATTTACCAATAAAGTGGTTCAGGTAACTTTATGGCAATATTCTAGTATTACTGTGTGAGATGAGCTAATATGTTGAAAACTATCGACAGCCTAGAACGAGGGTGTCCAGACTCGGTCCTGGAGGGCTGTTGTCCTGCAGAGTTCAGCTCCAACTCAATCTCAATACACCTGCCTGGGAGTTTTTAGTATGCCTAGTAAGACCTTGATTAGCTGCATCAGGTGTGTTTAATTAGGTTTGAAGCTAAACTCTGCAGGGCACCGGCCCTCAAGGACAGAGTCTGGACAACCCTGGTCTAGCAACACCCTAGAAACCACACAAAACACTCTAGCAACTGCACAGCCATTAATCAACTTAAGGCGGGCATACACTGTGCGATTTCGGCAAGGTACCAACTCACACTGTACGAGTAGATCGCTTGCCATGTAAAGTCAAAGCTCACGATTTTTATGCGCTCACTGTACGGTCCGATCGTCGAGTTGCGATTTGACTGCTCACACTATACATGAGGAATCAACCGAATCAACACGTAGGATCCCTCAGAACCTGGATGTTTGTTGGCGGTTTCTGAATAAACATGATTTCCTGGGATAAACGCACTGCTTTGGTGATATGCACAATTCTGTGTGCTGAAACGTCAAAAAAAAAAAAAAAAGAGCCATAGGCATATCTAGACGCGCAGGTGGCTCGGAGGCCGTGGCCAATATGGTTTATACATTTTGCAACGTGAACTGGAGGTAAGCAGGTGTTTTCTGCCCTCTTTTTTTTCTTTCTTTGACATAACTCCACACGTTTTCCATCACTTCAGTCCACACTACACGCCGTCTCACCATGGTTTCGCGCACTCGCAGTGAGGGACACGCAGAAAACGGTTCGTAGCCCTTCTTCAACAGTGCAATACCTCACGAGAGGCGACCAAAATTTCTGACATGTCAGAAATCCATCCGACCAACCGATTGCCGGTCGGGAGAGGTTAATCGCCTCTCATTTCCCCTTGTACACTGCACGAACATTGCACGACAAACGACGCACGAAAATGCTGAAAATTGGACCGACCCAAAAAAGAGTCGCACGAGTCAGAATTCGGCTCAAAATCGGATGAAAATCGTACAGTATATGCCCGCCCTTAGATAACTGTGAACATGCAAATGTGATGTTAAATTATTGAGATATTAACTTAAAATATATCACATTAATATTTTATATCAAAAGGGGTCAGTTGACAAAAATATTTGTGAATACTTGCACTAGAATATCATAAAGACATGGGGGGTTTACTGGAAGGCAGGGAGCAATTATTTAGTAATACCCTATTCTTGCGTAGCCAGGCCTTCAAGCTGAAGCTCAGGAATTCATGACAGCTTTCATTGGCCAAGGCCCACCCATGAGGCTGTTTAACCGGCATGTCCAACAACTAATCACAGTTCGTTTGTTCATCATCAAGTTCCGCAGCATGGAAATGTTGCCACAATAGCAGACTGGTGTGAAAAACTCTCGGACGTATTTTAAAGATTATATGCCGCAGACTTTAAATATTTAACATACTTTTGAAAATCCAGCGTTTAGTTGATACTGCTGTTCGTCACAGTTGTAAACATAACGGCTTTCTACTTTCGCCGTGGGTTTTGGCGCCACGGTATCTTTGCTTTCCAGACAGAACATTAAAGAACGCGGCAAACACATCTCACGAAAATCCTGTAGAATTCAACCAATCCAATAACGATTTCAAAACTATTCATCAGACGTTTAGCCAACTGTTTGTGGCCGTGACGTCTGAGGCTGAGACTAGTAATACCCTAACCAACACCTAGCAACACTCCAGAAACCAACAAAATAATTTGTTTTCTTGTAATACTTCCATATATATATATATATATATATATATATATATATATATATATATATATATATATGGTAACACTCACTATTCTCACTATTACCTAATTGCTTATTAGCATGTCTATTATTAACACATAGGTTGTTTATTAGTACTTATAAAGTAATTATTATGCATGACTGTATTCTACATTCATAATCCTACCCCAAACCCAAACTTAATAACTACATTACTAACTATTAATAAGCAGCAAATTGGGAATTTATTGAGGCAAAATCATAGTTAATGGTTTGTTAATAGCGAGAATTGGACCATAAAATAAAGTGTGACCTATATATATTTTTGCTCATGATTCTGTTTGTATTTATACAGTAAACAATTTCGACACGGTTTGGGTTGAGAACCGCTGCTTTATTCCATCCGTTTATATATTTACCATGTGTGCCCAGTCTCCATTCTCCATGTGGCCAATGGTCCTTTTCAATGATGCAATGAATGACGCTCGCAGCAGCCTTTTTGGGGTAGAAACACTTCACCTGCAGCAAACTAAAGAAATATACACAATACTTTACAGTATAGACGACATTCAAGAGTAGTTGTGATGAAATCACCGTGGAAACATTAGAATCGTGAAATGAATGACGCACGTGAAGGACACCTAAGGATTTCCCAGCATCCCAGCACAGATTTTTACAACGTCTCAAATAGAAAAACATTAAACATAACTAGCTACGGAAAGCAGCAATCTATACGGATGAAATTAATGATGATTAAAAGATGATGCACCACGCGCATAATTTATAGCCGCTGCGTGACGTCTTAATCAACACAACGTGCGTAAACAACAATTTATCGCTTAATGCGAATAAAAACGGATTGCTTATATTTACGTTACCTCGTTGCAAATACGTTAAATCTCAGGGATTTTAGTCTCTGCTCCTCGTCCGATGGACTTCAGTTGTTTCTTCTCGTTTAGCATCTGGATTATGGAGGATAGGGGAAATAAACAGGGATAGTTTAGGGGCTTTTCGTTACTTTTTCAAAATAGAAGTAAATATTGAAAGCCTTATGTTCAAAAGAGACTCGTTTGATTGAGTAAAGGCTGCAAAATAGCTCTATTTGTTTATTCACACAGAGGAGGACGGATGAGAGGGACATCAGTGTGGGATGAGCGGAAATGACACACCCACGACACAAGCCACGCCCATTACACAAATACCCGCCCTGTTTAAATCTATAACGGTCACCCAAAACACATAAATCTGCAGAATTTATACTGGAGAAGTTTATTATGATTATGACTAAGTGTAACATATTTATAAATATTTCCTTTGCCAGATTTGTTCCAGTATTTCACTATAATAAATAATAATAATATAATAATTATATATATATATATATATATATATATATATATATATATATATATATATATATATATATATATATATATATATGGTTACACTTTTAAGATCTAAATTGGTTTTGAGTAAATTAGATATAAACCATTACATTTCTGTGGAAATGATAATCAACTTTTTAAATAAATAACAACTGTAACAGACCTCAACTGTCATCAGTTCTACCAATTGAATATTTAAGACTAAATTCCTTATAATCACATGGACTGAGACTGATCTCCTAAGATATATTTACACAAAACAAATATCCAAAAAGTTCAAGGTCAATCAAATTGGATTGTTATTCATGTTATGGATTTTTTCATTATAATTACTGTTTGTGTATTACTTTCAAGTAGGCAAAATATTACCTTACAAAACGGTAAATAAAATGAATTTTATGCAACTTTTGGTGTGACAGTTTTACAAAGCTCTCTTTAATGGCTATGCTTAATTTCAATACTGCAAAAATGTAACAAAATGAAAGAAATCACAAGCATTCTTACAACCCTTTTTGATAAAATGTTATTACTTTAGTTTACAGTATAGACTTTACAGCATAATACACATGGTTGGTTGTTTACAGCCACACTGTAAAAAATTGTCCTGTAAATTAACGGTAATATACTGGCAGCAGGGTTTCCAGCAGTGTACTGTAATTTTACAGTTTTATTACCGTTTTCTGAATTACGGCTTTTTTGTAAATTAACGGTAATATACTGGCAGCAGGGTTTCCAGCAGTGTACTGTAATTTTACAGTTTTCTGAATTACAGCTTTTCTGTAAATTAACGGTAATATACTGGCAGCAGGGTTTCCAGCAGTGTACCGTAATTTTACAGTTTTCTGAATTACGGCTTTTTTTGTAAATTAACAGTAATATACTGGCAGCAGGGTTTCCAGCAGTGTACCGTAATTTTACAGTATCATTACTGTTTGTTTTTTTAACCATAGAACTGGCAATTTTGCCAATCATTAACTTTATTAAAAATAAATGTATTTTAACAAATTCACAAACTGGCATTTCATTTATACAAAAAAAGTGGCAGCAAATAGACAGAAAAGAGAAGACCAAGGGGGTATTTCTTAAAGCACACTATTTATTTAAGTGCCCAACCAATAATTCAAATGCTTTCTCAAAAAAAAAAAAAAAAGCAATCAAAATGGAAGAATCAGTCTTTGTATGTGTTAGAGAAAGATGAGATGAAGAGAAGAAAATTAACAATAGCATTACAAAACAGACAATGTGCAAAATGAACCCTGCAGAAGTCTGTAGACATATTTAAACTAATTTAAGTTGACCATATAATACACAAAACAAGCAGCCATTTAAGGTGTAGCTGTGTGCTATGAGTATGACAATGCATGGGCATGGGCCTGGAGTGTACATTCCCCTAAAAACTGCCTTTAAGAAATGGCAAACAACTTCTGAACAAGAATCTTATTTTGGTGCAATAAAAGTCAAAACCTTGCAAGGATTTGTAGAACAGTCCAAGAACGTTTCAGAAGCATAAAGCTGTCACCAACTCTGATGCAAGTGTAGCCAGGGAGGGGTGTAGTCTGAAACATAAACATTGAGAAAAATCATTTTTAAGTTAAAATAACATCAGCAGAATTTTAATAGAACATCACAAAAAACATATATATATATATATATATATATATATATATATATATATATATATATATATATATATATATATATATATATATATATATATATATATATATAATACTACACAAACATTTTAGAAACTTAGGACCCTACGATTTCCACGATGTGAAAAACATGGGAGGCATTCACGGAATCCAGTCATGAAAACGGAATTAGGCAAATAATGTGGATTGTCACAGAATTCGTCACATTTGTGATGAATACAATAAAATAGTGTTGTACACTAACTGAAATCGCGATGTGGATTTGTGTATTAATTAATAAAAGTTGAAATATTATGTTAGATGTTGTACTTATAATTTTTTGTAAAGTTATCCAAAGGATTAATTAGATAATCAAAAAAAGGAACACTAGATAAAAAAAATTAAATAAAAAAATTAATTAATTAATAATAATGGTTAAAGCACTCGACTTATCAAAAAAATAATCACTATAGATTAGTTTACAGAAAAGATAATCAATAGTTGCAGCTCTATCCCACATACAAAAAAAAAAAAAAAAAAAAAAAATCAAGCGTCTTCACATCAATCCTTCAAAATAAAGGTTCGGTCTAATGTGATGTGATTGTGATGGAAATATATCACTTTGTACAGTAGAATATGTCATTTTTAAAGTAATATAATAATACAAATAAGAATTATAGTAATAAAAATAATAATAATCATTAAAAATGATGTTTAAGGAATAATTACACAACTGTTCTTCCATGTTTTAATTGTAACAGGAATAAAAATGGAATTTGAGAAAAAAAACGTATTTCCTAAAAATAAATTACTGACAAATTTTTTAACTGAATCAGTTTCAGGATTTCAGTTAATTGGACATGCTATTTGATTTCTAAAATGTATTTTAACCATTAATATGTAATTTGAAAAAAATTAAAACA
Organism: Carassius auratus; assembly: GCF_003368295.1. Taxonomy (NCBI): domain Eukaryota; kingdom Metazoa; phylum Chordata; class Actinopteri; order Cypriniformes; family Cyprinidae; genus Carassius; species Carassius auratus. The sequence goes on along the minus strand of NW_020527609.1, from coordinate 14,660 downwards.
AAACAAAAAAAATTATAAAACATATTTACTTAATTTCTTCATGAGTGTTAAGTTAAATATTAAGTAGATTTTACCTGAGAATGACAGGTGAGTTGCACTTTATATTAGAGAAGTCAAATTTACGTAAAATATATTTGTGCAAATTCTTTACTTTTCGCAATGTAAATCTTATTTAATTTTTTTCAGTGTTGAGCGCTCGCATACAATTTTTAATTATTCATAGAAATGTATAATTTATTTTTATCAGTTCAAGATTTATTGTAAATAGGCCTGTCACGATTGGTCAATGTAATCAACTGTGGCGACGCTGATAATTAGTCGACATCATTATTTTTCCCTTTTCATTTTAATTTTTACGCTTAGACTAAAATAACAACCATTGTTTCCACACTACTAGTATGACCAGTACTTAATTTGTAAATTGCTAGGTCCCGGAATAAAGTGGGGTGACCGGTTAGAGGACGGAGAGGTAACGGTTCATTTGAGCAACATTAATGGACCAACTTAACTGATTAACAGCTTGCATCAGTTGCTTTAATAATAATAATAATAATAATAATTCCTTACATTTATACAGCGCTTTTCTAGACACTCAAAGCGCTTACACAGTCAGGGGGTATCTCCTCATCCACCACCAGTGTGCAGCATCCACCTGGATGATGCGACGGCAGCCATAGTGCGCCAGAACGCCCACCACACACCAGCTTACTGGTGGAGAGGAGACAGAGTGATGAAGCCGATCAGCGGATATGGGGATTGTTAAAGGGATACTCCACCGTGTTTTCATATTAAACTATGTTTTTCCCTTAACTAAGACGAGTTGATACATACCTCTCTCGTCTCAGTGCGTGCACTCAATCGCTTTGGCGCGCGGTGACACTTTGAAATCACTTAGCTTAACCCACACAAAACAAAACGTTGCGCTTTTCTAAGCGTGTAAAATGGATAACTATATTGTATGGCGGAATACCATGGCAAGTGCTTGTAAGCACTTCGTCTTGGCGCAGTAATATCTTCACTAGAGGGAGCAGGGGCCGGTGAGAGGATTTTTCACGAGTGAAGATATTACTGTTTACTATTTACTATTGCTTCCAAGCACTTGCCATGGTATTCCACCACACAATATAGTTATCCATTTTACACGCTTAGAAAAGCGCAACGTTTTGTTTTGTGTTACCGTCCTAGGTCGAGTTACACTACGCGAGTAACTGTATTTAAATAGGGAAAACGTGGAGGTGTTTGGTAGCTTCTCTGCTTGGCCCATATTGAATGAATGGGCTAAGCTAAGTGCTTTCAAAGTGTCACCGTGCGCCAAAGCAATTGAGTGCACGCACTGAGACGAGAGAGGTATGTATCAACTCGTCTTAGTTAAGGGAAAAACATAGTTTAATATGAAAACACGGTGGAGTATCCCTTTAAGAAGCCATGATGGTCAGAGGCCAATGGGCGAATTTAGCCAGGATGCCGAGGTCACACCTCTACTCTTTTCGAAAGACATCCCTGGATTTTTAATGACCACAGAGAGTCAGGACCTCGGTTTAACGTCTCATCCGAAGGATGAATAGTGTGCATGTACTCTAAAAAAAAAAAAATACAATTCATGGTTTTAATAAAATCATTATATTATTTCAACCTCAAATTTTTTGTGTGTGTTTGGGTAGTTTTTGTGTAACCCAGCACCTGGGACTGAACAGTCGCAACAACATAGGGGTTGTAATGAGTGCGGACTGTTTCCTCTTCAGAGTAGTTCTCAGTGCCACTGACAGCTTTTTTTTTGGTCAAATATAGGTTTGTGGATATTTTATCTATAAAACCGTTTCTTTGCTGTAAATTATTTTATTTTATGCAATGCAAACTACAGGGACGCGACATTAGTAACCAAAATGAGTCACATCAGTCTTTTTCAACTGACTACTTTTAAATGTTGATTTTTTTTTGTTAAGTTTAAATGTGAGAAATATTTTATGTGTTTAAACGGTGAAATAAGTTGTATTAAGAACTGTATTTAATGAAAATGTATGTGTAACTTCACTTGCCTAGATGAAATCCCATTTGAAGTCCATTCGATTTTTTTGTAGAGTGGCAACCTTTGGATTGACTGTAGTGGACTTCTTATTCACCACCTTCCCAGTCTTCTTGGAGACTACCTTGCCTCTGCAGGTCTTTTAGCCTCTTTCTGGGTATATTCCATAGAATCATCTAAGGAAAGTTGCATTACACATTACTGAAGTGTATAATAACCATTTTTTCAAAATTCTGATTAATTAATTTGGTTTAGAATTTAGATTAATTTGGTAAAACTTTATAATAAGTATAAAGTAATAAAGCACTTATAAATCAATAGCAAACGATCTATATATATATTCTGACTCGTTTGGATTTAATGTGGATCTACATGCCTTTCTCCTATTTTCTCCGTGTCTGGCATGCGAATAAAACCACATTTGACAGTGTTTCAGATGATGAACTGAAAAAACTGAAATGGAAGAACACAAGTAGAACACAGGAGAAAGGTTGAGGTAACTAGTTTGCAAATAATTTATTACTTTACTACTGTATACTTATTATAAAGTGTTACCATAGATTCTAAGAGAGTGATAAAACATATGCAAAAAGGAAAACACATACCTTTGAAAAAATTCTAATGTGCAACAAGCCGCCTCTTGATACTGCAGGTTGAAGATGTAGTACACAGCAAACACTGTTGCAACTGCAGTCAAAAATGTTGACTGGACACTTACAAAAAAAAAAAGAAGAAGCAGCAATTTTAACAATCGTGCACAACAGCAATGTTAACAATTTTATATCTCAACCATCAGTAAATGTTTCTTCTTCATCATGTGTAATGGAACACTAACCCAGCAAAATCAGATGAGGATTGGCAGGTAGATTGAGTGTCTTCTCAACCTCAGATGCAGATGCTGCAACCTGTAGAGAACACACAATACACAAATAATAATATTACATAATATAATGTGGTGAAGTGGAAAGAAGAAAATTAAATACTTACATCTGCATGCGAATCCAGTCCATCTTCATGTTCCTGGAAGTGGGACATTAACGTTAGAATCTTGACAAGCAGGTGTACCATATCTATGTTCTCAGACTGGGACATCCTTCAACTTTTCATTCAAAACACTTAAAAATATTCTGTCTACTGCTCTCTCCTCTTCCTCTCACTCTCTCTTTCTCTATCTCTCTCTCACACACACACACACTCTCTCTCTCTCTCGCACACACACACTCCCTCTCTCTCTCTCACACACACACACACACACACACACACTCTCTCTCTCTCTCACACACACACACACACACTCTCTCTCTCTCTCTCTCTCTCTCTCACACACACACACACACTCTCTCTCTCTCACACACACACACACACACACACACACAAAACTGTATTTGAGGCTGAGGAACAAGTTAGAATGTAAGTGGATGAAGTAACGTTTCCTCTGTGATATAGAGATTTGTGCCAATAAATCCAGTGCAAAATCTGTGATTAAAATGTGCTCACATACAAAGCCCACTTAATAAACAATAAGTTAGAATATATTTAAATTATACTCTAAATTGTTTTAGATACGACTTAAATTGTATGGGTCACTCCGAAAAAACAAACGTTTCTCACCATAACGTTAACGTTACTCCATCCACTGATCAAGGCAAGTGCTCATGCAAAAGGCAGTGAGTTTATGCTTCCTAAGTAAAATTAAGTTTACAGGCATATTTTCGATTTCCCTATATATAAGGATAATATATAAGTTACCAACTTTAAACACACCTAATTTAGCAACAAAAAGGCAAATAAAGCAAACCCTCCATTTTAAACCACACTGGGTTGGCGCCAATGCAAAATGTAAATATAATTGTGCAAATAAGTGTTTCAGAAAATCAAGCAAACACACTTACTTCAGATCTTCGTTATCTGCTATCTGTCATCGAGATTAAATTTGAGATAAAATCCGTTTACTATGTTTTATTCACTGAGACTGATGATGCTTTTCTCTGGTATCAGACGCTAACCGTTGCTCCCCTCCCCCACCGATCACGTGCTCATCTTCTACTGTTGCCGAATATATTAAACTCATATTCAATTAAATAATCAGTGAACGCAAGAGTTTTTATATATAACTCTTCACAAGTTTAACATTTACAGGATTTTACACCAGGAAAGAAAAAAAAAAAAACAGATGCAATTAGCTGCAAGAATCTCTCCTTCACAACACGCACATACATACACACACTGAACTTTCAGGAGAAATTAGTAAATTATGCTAGTCCACCGTCTTGGCAAGATTTGTCAAAGGCAAATTAAAATATTGTGCCCACACTAAAACGCTACAGTTTAAGATTAACATTTATTCAGACTTTGATCTGCTTACCTGTAAATGAGCGTCAACTTGAGATGAAATCCATAAAACTTAGACTGAAACCATGCTCCTCCATGCGTCAGCTAGCCTTTGGTTCCCCGGCGCTCCCACCGATCACGTGTGCATTTACGGTAAGACACCGTAATTTCAGAAAACAGTTCAGTACTGTATATTTAAGCTGTTAATACGCTGTAAATTTACAGAAATTTTTTACAGTGCATAATAAACACCAAAACCTCATTTGGGGGTCAAAATGAGTATATCATTTTAATGAATGAAGAGCCATGTAACAGAAAGACCTACACAAACATTCAAAGTCTTTTTGACGAAGAAGATGATGTCCTTGATTTGTGGTAAGGTATTGTCCTCCAAAATCTTGGCGTATGGCATTGGAATATCTACACCCATGACTCAGACTGCAGGGGCGTTAAGGTAACTGAAAGCGGGACCGACCTTGAATTAAAAAAGAAAGGAAAAGAAGAAGTAATAAATCACTTTACTGAGAAGAAAACGAAGATGGGTATGTTTGGAATGTCACACTCCCTAATCTTTATGAAAGTACAGGTGCTGGTCATATAATTAGAATATCATCAAAAAGTTGATTTATTTCACCAATTCCATTCAAAAAACTAAAATTTGTATATTATATTCATTCATTAAACACAAACTGATATATTTCAAATTTTATTACTTTTAATTTTGATGATTAAAACTGACAACTAATGAAAATCCCAAATTCATTATCTTGGAATATTAGAATATTAAGACCAATACAAAGAAAGGATTTTTTTGAAATCTTGGCCAACTAAAAACTATGAAAATGAAAAGTATGAGCATGTACAGCACTCAATACTAAGTTGGGGCTGATTTTGTCTGAATTACTGCAGCAATGCGGCGTGGCATGGAGTCGATCAGTCTGTGGCATTTTTCAGGTGTTATGAGAGCCCAGGTTGCTCTGATAGTGGCCTTCAGCTCTTCTGCATTCTTGGGTCTGGCATATCGCATTTCTATGGGGTTAAGGTCAGGTGAGTTTGCCGGCCAATTAAGAGCAGGGATACACTCTAAAAAATGCTGAGTTGACACTGCTGCATAGGACATTGGGTTGTTTTAACCGAAGTTTGGGTTGAAAATCAGTCTGTATTATAACCCAGTGGAGCTGGGTTAGGAACGTGGACGTGAAGGAGAGCACACATGTCACCATAAGATTTTACCTTATCTGCACTTTTTGAGGTGTTAATAGACGGTTATGGTTACGTTACACTCATGTTAATTTGTTGACTTATTTTTCGCGGTTAAACTGAATGTACGTTAGTCTCCTAAAGGAAACGGCATTGTGTAGTAAAGACTATCATAATTATTGTGAAGCTGTTGAAGTGGTAATTGTTAAAAGTATGTTTCACATATGATATTTCAGACTTGTTGAGCTTGTGTCTTCATTGTCCTCAGGCCGAGGGTTAAAGCAGGTGGGCAGGGTTTCATATTTTATTGAAGCACCCCTGGGCGCCGCCATTGGCTAGCAGACCCCCACCTGCTGTTAGCATTCCATGGACTCCCATTCATTTTGGCGTCACTTTGACAGCGAATAACTTTACATCTGAGGCATTTAAAGACTCCATTTGTCCATTAATTATTTCTAAAGAAACACGAAAATGTATAAAAGTCTCCATTACGTTGTATCTTACGTTATGGTCCCGTAGAAACAGTTTTTGTAAAAAAAAAAAATAGGCCAACGATTGCGTCATAACCAGCGACTCTCTGCCGCACAGTAGAGAAATTACCGTATGGACAGGAGGAGAACCTCGCAGAAAATCTTTTACTGTCTATGAGGCTATCGGGGGGACGTGGAGGCATAAAGTCAAGGGAGAGAATTAATCAGAATACTTATCAAAATGTGCTCCTGTTCACGCTCGCCTCCTCTGGAAGATTGGTGGGTGATTCAAATTTCTCTTGGCACAGCAATTAGAAGACTTACAGTTTGCTCACGTGACATCTACGTCATCAAGCTCAGTTTGAGTCTGCGCAGTACGCCTGACCCCCAGGAAGTGCGTGCTTCTAATTGACTTCATTTTTCTCCATTGAATCCAATGGGGTCGCTGTGTCCATTTCTTTTACTGTCTATGGGTTAAAGACACAGAAGCTGTTTGTGTGAAGAGTCTCAGTCAGACTGTGTGAGGAGGATGCGGTGTTCTTCAGAAGAGAGGGAGAGACGGATTTAAGGAGAGTAAACTTCAGAATTCCTTCATGTTCTTTTTTTTTTACTAAGACTAAATAATGTTGGTTTTGTAGATGTTGAAATCCAGAGACAAGATAACTTCATTCTGTTGTGTCCTCCCTGTTTACTCCACAATCTGATGCAACAACAGTGTGATTATATGTTCATAAACTATTAAAACCATTGATGTCCCTCTTTGCAGAACTCAAACTAACTTTGGAGTTAAGGACACAGAAGTCTGCTTGTGTGAGGAGGCAGTTTTCTCAGCTTCTTTGGAAGAGAGGGAAAGACCGTTTAAGGCAAGTAAACTTCATAATTCATTGTTATCAGTTTTTTTTTTTTACTAAGAGTAAAATAATGTTTTTTTTTCTGTAGATGTTGAAAACCAGATACATAGGAGAGCATCATTCTTTTGAGATTTTATGTAAGTTATTTTTAGAAAATAAATGGTTCTGTTGTCTCCTGTCGGTTGTACTTCACATTTTGATGCAACAACAGCATGATTACGTGCTCATTTCATTAAAACCATTGATGTCTGTGTTTTTCATCGCAGAACTCAAACCAGCTTTGGAGTTGTCTGATTTGGAGAGTCATCATTCTTGTTCTTCCCTCTTAAAGGAAAAGTATCTTGTGAAGATGATGATCACTTGCTGTGATCATCATTGTCACACAGGGAGGAACTCACCAGGGTTGTCGTCATGGATAGCTGATTTCAGAAGGCCCTTGGCATCCTCGGAGCTCCAGGGACTGACCACCTTCAGACCGGGAACGTGTCCATACCAGGCTGCATAGCTCTGGGAGTGCTGAGCCGCCACACCGTGCACAGCTCCATTGGGCCCGCGGAACACCATCGAGACGGGCTGCAGGCCGCCAGACATGTAGTAGGTCTTGGCGGCAGAATTGATGATATGATCAATGGATTGCATGGAGAAGTTGAAGGACATGTACTCAACAATGGCCTCAAACCGACCTGAAATAGGATGTGATGGGATAGATTGGAAACAGTCTCACATTCTTTTATCAATGTTACAGGAAAACTCACCATGGCAGCACCAGCAGTGATGCCAGCAAAGCCCATCTGAATGGAAAGATCAGGAAATTTTATTGAACATAATTGAAAACAAACATAGATGAATTTTGGACAAGTTTATCATCATTCTTACCTCTGCAATTGGTGTGTCAATGATGCGTTTGTCACCGTACTTCTTCCAAAGGCCTTTGCTAACCTGCAACCCAACACAAGCAACTTAATTTGGGTATCTTTGATAAGTGAAGTATCATAAAAATATTTGCATCTAACCTTGTATACACCGTCATACTGTGCGACTTCCTCTCCGAGGAGCAAAACCCGTTCATCCCTCTCCATCTCCTCATCCATGGCCTGCTTGAGGCATCTCGAACTGTTACCTGCAACATTAAAATGCTATTAATTTTACAGGTGCAGGTCATATAATTAGAATATCATCAAAAATGTCATTCTTTCACTAATTCCATTCAAAAAGTGAAACTTGTATATTCATTCATTACACACAGACTGATATATTTCAAATGTTTATTTCTTTTCATTTTGATGATTATAACTGACAACTAAGGAAAAATCCCAAATTCGTATCTCAGAAAATTTGAATATTGTGAAAAGGTTCAATATTGAAGACACCTGGTGCCACACTCTAATCAGCTAATTAACTCAAAACACCTGCCAAAGTATTTAAATGGTCTCTCAGTCTAACTCTGTAGGCTACACAATCATGGGGAAGACTGCTGGCTTGACACAAGGAGGGCTAGTCAAGTCATTTTTATTGTTAAAGCACATTTAAAGCACATTTAAGCAGCAACAACGTTGAACCAAAGTGCTGTACATTTTAAAACAAGGCAAATAACAATAAAGAATAAAAATGAAATTTAAGAGTAGATTTAAAACTTGTCAGTGAAGGAGCAAGCCTCACATTAATAGGCAGGCTATTCCAGTGTCTGGGAGCTGTGGCAGCGAATGCACGCCCACCTTTAGTTTTGTAGCGACAATGAGGGACGGTTAAAAGAGACTGACTACCCGATCTCAGAGCCCTTTGAGGAGAGTAAGGAATTAAAAGATCGCAGATGTATTTTGGTGCTTTGCCAGACACAGCCTTGTAAACAAGAACAACAATTTTAAAATGGATCTTGAGCTGTACTGGAAGCCAGTGTCTTTCAGTGCCAGTGTCTTTCAGAAGCCAGTGAAGCTCCAGGACTGCCCACTTGACAGCCAACGCTTCCTTCTCCACGGCGGCATACCGTTGTTCGGTCGGGGTCAGCTTCCAGCTAATATAGATCACCGGGTGTTCCTCGCCGTCCTGGACCTGGGAGAGAACGGCTCCCAACCCGGTGTCTGAGGCGTCGGTTTGCACCAGGAAGGGGCAGTTGAAATCGGGGGCTCGCAGGACTGGCTCCGTGGTGAGGGCTGACTTCACCTGCTGGAATGCCTCTTCTGCTTCTGGACTCCAGGCTACCTTCTCGGGTTGCCCCTTCCTGGTCAGATCTGTCAGGGAAGAGGCTAAGGAGGAGAAGTTAGGGATAAAACAACGGTAGTATCCCGCCAACCCCAAAAAGGCTCGTACCTGGGTCTTGGTAGTGGGCAGCGGTGCCGAGAGGATAGCTGTCACCTTCTTTTCCTGGGGGCGGATGAGGCCGCGACCCACGCAGAAGCCCAGGTACTTGGCTTCGGAGAGAGCCAGGTGACATTTCCGGGGGTTGGCGGTGAGCCCCGCCCGGCGGAGTTCCAGCAGCACCCTCCGGAGCCGCTCTAAATGCTCCCCCCAGGTCTCTGAATGGATGACCACGTCGTCGATGTAGGCCGCGGCGTAGGCCATATGGGGCCTCAGCAGGACATCCATGAGCCTCTGGAAGGTGGCGGGGGCCCCGTGCAGGCCGAAGGGAAGGACCCGGTACTGCCAGTGGCCACTGGGGGTTGAGAAGGCTGTCTTGGGCTTGGCATCCTTAGACAGAGGGACTTGCCAATAACCTTTGGTGAGGTCGAGAGTCGATATGAACCGGGCCCTTCCCAGTCGATCCAGGAGCTCATCGACCCGGGCATGGGGTAGCCATCGAATTCAGAGACCTCATTTAGGCGGCGGAAGTCGTTGCAGAACCTTAGGGTGCCGTCGGGCTTCGGGACCATTACGATGGGGCTGGACCAGGGACTCCGCGAGGGCTCAATTACCCCCAACTTCAACATCTCCTGTACCTCTGTCTCGATTGCGTGTCGCCGAGCCTCCGGGACACGATAGGGGCCGCTGCCGGACGATAACTCCTGGTGGTGTTCGGACTTCGTGCTGGATGACGGTCGTCCGCCCTGGCAGGGGGAGAACACATCCAAGAACTGACCGACCAGGTGCTGCAGTTCCGTCTTTTGGGCCGCGGAGAGATTGGGATCCATGTCCACAACCACGGGAGAGGTGGTGGCGAGGGCCGAGAGCTGGGGTCCGGTCCCCACCCAGCGCTTCAACAGATTTATATGATAGAGCTGCTCCTCTTTTCGGCGACCTGGTTGGCGCACTTTATAGGTGACGGGTCCTACCCGTTCGGTGGACCGTGTATGGGCCCTGCCAGCGTTGCCAGGAATATACAGGCGGAGGTGGGGACCCAGAACCAGGACGTGGTCTCCCGGCTGGAACTCCCGTGGTTGGGCGGCCCGATTGAAGAGGCGCTGCTGGTCTTGCTGGGCCTTGGAAAGGTGCTCCCGGACCAATGGCATGACCCTGTCGATCCGCTTTCTCATGGCCTTGATGTGCTCGAGGGTGGTCCGACATGCCGCAGGCTGTTGCTCCCAGGTTTCCCGGAGCGACATCTAGAAGCCCTCGGGGTTGGCGGCCGAAGAGGAGCTCGAAGGTTGGAAGCCAGTGGAAGCCTGGGGCACCTCCCGGATCCCGAACAGCACATACGGGATCATTTGGTCCCAGTCGCGTTGGTCCTCGGCCACGACTCGTCGCAGCATCTGCTTAAGGGTCTTGTTAAAACGTTCCACGAGCCCATCAGTTTGTGGATGGTACACGCTGGTCCGGATCTGCCGGACTTTGAGGAGTTTGCAGAGGTCAGCCATGATCCGAGACATGAAAGGGGTGCCCTGGTCCGGTTCAAGATCTCCGCTGGTAGGCCAACCCGACTACTCAGGTAGGAAGAGCTCCTGTGCGATGTTCTTTGCGGTGGCCTTGCGGAGGGGAATGGCCTCTGGGGTAGCGGGTGGCATAATCCACGATAACTAGGATGTGTTCATGCCCCCGGGCGGACTTCGGCAGCGGCCCCCACCAGGTCCATTCCCGATGCGCTCGAAGGCACCTCTATGATAAGCAGCGGGATCAGCGGGCTGGGGGGAGGAGTATGTGGCGATGTCCGTTGGCACGTCGGGGCAAGCTTGGCAGTACCGCTTGACATCCGCCTCCAGTCCTGGCGCCAGTGGAAGGCGATTCCCGGATCCGTTGCGCGGTGTTTTGAGCGCCGAGGTGGCCAAGCCATCGGGTGGGCATGGGTGAGTTCCAAACACCGTCTGGATTTTGCTTCGCGGTACCACCAGTAACGTCTTTTCTTCCCCCCTTCGCTGCGCGACACAGTAAAGCAGGCCGTTTTGGATGACGAAATGGGGGGTGGTGTGGGGAGCCGGTTGTAGATCCTCTCCTTCCGCCACCCGCACTTGAGACCAGCAATGCTTGAGGCGTTCATCCCCGACGTCTGCTCTTTGGCGAGCGTTCCCCCTCCCACTATCTGCTGAAGACATCAAAGAACAGTGTTAGAGTTTTGGGAGGGGGACTCACCGTCCTCGAGGGCTGTCCGATCGTCAGCAGCGCGGGGCGTCGGTCGAGGGCGTCTTGCTTGATCTCCGGCATCGGCGGTTCCCGGCCAGGCTAAGCAGGCTTGTGTGCTGGAGGTGAGGAAGCTGATCGACCCCCGGCCAATACCCGGCCGAGGAGAACGGGTTACCGGTAGTTCCTTTAAGATTCCCACTTGCGACGGGCCAGGAACCAGGTGTCGCCGGTGGTGGTCACCTCGCCGTGCCGGGTAGCATGTACTGGTATCCCCGTGCACGCATGTTATCGCCAGCCGGGCTCTGGAACCTGTTCGCGGGCGGGAAGGACAGTTGGTTGTATCAGGCTTACCCCGCTGCCCGAGTCGAGGAGGGCGATGAACGGCGGCCATTGACGTGCACCTTGGGCTCGCGGTGCCTCCGGCGGCGGATCGTGAACTGAACAGCCTGCTAGCCATGTCCGTCCTGGGGAGCGTGGCGCTCGGTGGGCATCGGCTCGTCCTGGGGGCCGGGAACCGCAGGCCTGCTCACCGGTCGCTGGATGCCCTCCGGCGAGCGTCGCTCCTGGACCACCCCTTCGGGGAAAAGGCGGCCGCTCGCTCCCCTACCTCCCGGATGTTGGGCGGCCTCCGCCAGCTCAATGGCGCTCCACAGAGCTCGTCGAGATCTGGTGGGGATTCCTCATGCCAGACCGCCTGCACTAACAAAACAGCACGGGGAAAAAGAGGAAGCGCGGAGGAGTCAGGAACTCCGATCACCACACGCTCAGCTACCTTCGACTGTGCGGAGGGAACCCCTGTCAACAGCCAATGTTGGGCCAACCGGGTTAGTTCTGCCGCTTGGGCGCGAGCGGGCTGTCGAGCTCGATATTCCCAGTCATGGAACTGCTGCGCCACACAGATTGGGGAGAGGCCTACTCGGCTCAGGATTTCCTTTTTCACCTCTCCATAGTCCCGGCTTCTCTCAGCCGTCATGGTGAAATACGCCCGCTGCGCTTCCCCGGTCAGCAGCGGCGCGAGGAGTCTGGCCCACTCGTCCTCTGGCCACGCCTCCCGGATCGCGGTGGCCTCAAATTTGAATATACATCTCCACATCGTCGTGCGCCGTCATTGCGGCATCAGCTGTATGGCTTGGACACGGGGGTCAGGCAGCGGCGTGCGGTGGGCGGCGGCGCGGAGGGCGGCGAGCTCACGTTCGGCGTCTCCTTGACGTGAGGCCATGTGCTCCATTATCTGCTGCTGGCGGATGCTCACCTCGGTGAGGTGTTTAAGCAGCTCTTCCATGCCGGGGGAGGAGCGGCCGCCTGTGGAAACAGAGCAGATACAAATAAAAAATAAAAAAAAAAAAAAAAAATGGGTGACGGTGACTTTAACGATCTCCTCGGGGTCGGTTGTCGGTGTCCACCTCACACTTTTGCCCGCATTCTCCACCAGTGTGGCGAGGTGAGGAACTACACGACAACCGATAGACAGAGAAATCCCCGAAGGGTGGATTTATTGAAAGACTTTGTGCTCTGAGTGAAGACGGTGCTCTCCGTAGTGCTCCAACTCCCTCGTGCTCTCTGTGCCTTGAGTGGTGGATCCCGTGCTGTGCTCTCCTGGTTGGGGCTGACGGTCACACGCTGCTCTCTATAACAGAGGAGGAAAGAGTTAGTGTCTGCGTCGGGAGACATTCCTCACCATACTGCTTTCCTCCCTTGCTTAAGTAGACGCCGCTTAACGAGCTGCAGGTGCGGCCGCGCAGCCCGTGACGAGCTAGTGCCGGTGATTCCACTGTGTTGCCAGGGCGACGCTGACGAGCGCTCGGGACCATGTCACAATATATATATATATATATATATATATATATACAGTACAGACCAAAAGTTTGGACACACCTTCTCATTCAAAGAGTTTTCTTTATTTTCATGACTATGAAAATTGTAGAGTCACACACAGCGATGAATAACACAAAGTCATAACTACTATAAATGTAGTGTCCAGTGTCCAAACCAGCAACAGGAACACGACAGAGTGTGTTGAAAAAATGTGACCTACCGATACAAAGAGCGGAGAAGGCTTCATCCTCATAAAATTAAATTCATGAAACACCCAGAGTATAGCACCAAACAATAACTCTATAATAAAAAACCAAAGCTAAGCAAACAATACTAGTAACAATTAAAAAACAATAATTCAAATAAAAATGAATCTGGGAGCAGTGGCAGTCAGGCATGCCAGCATGTGCTCAAACCGAAATGCAACTACAAATCCACTCTAAGGCAAGACATTGTAAAAGAGGCTGGCTGTTCACAGAGCTCTGTGTCCAAGCACATTAATAAGAGGCGAAAAGATGCGGTAGAAAAAAAGTGTACAAGTAATAGGGATAACCGCACCCTGGAGAGGATTGTGAAACAAAACCCATTCAAAAGTGTGTTGGAGATTCACAAAGAGTGGACTGCAGCTGGAGTCAGTGCTTCAAGAACCACTACGCACAGATGTATGCAAGACATGGGTTTCAGCCACTCTTGAACATTAGGACCCGGGATCTTGTGCAGCGCCCCTGGGTGTGTGTGTGCATTTATCAATCTGCGTGTAGGATGTACTTTTATCATGGTAACAAACTTGTCCAAACTAAGCACACATTTGTAAACGAATGAAATCAGTAACAATGGCATGTAATGATTAGTATCCTAGCATTCATTTAGTGTTGTAATATATACATGCATGTTCTGTAAGGCTGCAGTGAAAACCATATGTATTGTGGAAAGCGCTGTGAAAATAAATATGAAAATGAATATTTGCGTAGAGATACACAGAAAGTGAAATATCCATTAAAAGCCTTCCAGGACATCTTGGCGACAAACCATGAGAAGTACGTAAGTGACACTGTTTGTCTTGCTTCAGTTTAACCAGAAATAAAACTGATGTCATCCATTGTACGAACAAATGACCACAACCTTTCCGCTAAAGAGCTAATTACTTCCAGACCGCGAAATGCACTCAGCGCCATGTCTTTTGAACATGCAGCATCAGTTAGAGCGACCGGAAGACTACTTTTAATGTTCTTCGAAAGTTTGCACCTCAGTCACATTAAACTGTAATTCTAATCACAGATTATTATTATTATTATTATTTTTAAATACTGCAGCTTTTGCTTTTTTTGCTAGACTTAAAATGTAAATTATTGTTTCGACCGAGCTGAGATTTAAAAATGGCGCTACCGGAAATGCTTCAGGACCACACACATGCGCAGTAGTGTTCCAACGCCTTTGTGATCATTTACATCTTTGAAATCATAGATCTAAATGATAATTTTA
>NW_020527608.1:0-55437 GCF_003368295.1 Carassius auratus | reverse complement strand
GGCAAGATTTGTCAAAGGCAAATAAAATATTGTGCCCACACTAAAACGCTACAGTTTAAGATTAACATTTATTCAGACTTTGATCTGCTTACCTGTAAATGAGCGTCAACTTGAGATGAAATCCATAAAAACTTAGACTGAAACCATGCTCCTCCATGCGTCAGCTAGCCTTTGGTTCCCGGCGCTCCCACCGATCACGTGTGCATTTACGGTACACCGTAATTTCAGAAAACAGTTCAGTACTGTATATTTAAGCTGTTAATACGCTGTAAATTTACAGAAATTTTTTACAGTGCATAATAAACACCAAAACCTCATTTGGGGGTCAAAATGAGTATATCATTTTAATGAATGAAGAGCCATGTAACAGAAAGACCTACACAAACATTCAAAGTCTTTTTGACGAAGAAGATGATGTCCTTGATTTGTGGTAAGGTATTGTCCTCCAAAATCTTGGCGTATGGCATTGGAATATCTACACCCATGACTCAGACTGCAGGGGCGTTAAGGTAACTGAAAGCGGGACCGACCTTGAATTAAAAAAGAAAGGAAAAGAAGAAGTAATAAATCACTTTACTGAGAAGAAAACGAAGATGGGTATGTTTTGGAATGTCACACTCCCTAATCTTTATGAAAGTACAGGTGCTGGTCATATAATTAGAATATCATCAAAAAGTTGATTTATTTCACCAATTCCATTCAAAAAACTAAAATTTGTATATTATATTCATTCATTAAACACAAACTGATATATTTCAAATTTTTATTACTTTTAATTTTGATGATTAAAACTGACAACTAATGAAAATCCCAAATTCATTATCTTGGAATATTAGAATATTAAGACCAATACAAAGAAAGGATTTTTTTGAAATCTTGGCCAACTAAAAACTATGAAAATGAAAAGTATGAGCATGTACAGCACTCAATACTAAGTTGGGGCTGATTTTGTCTGAATTACTGCAGCAATGCGGCGTGGCATGGAGTCGATCAGTCTGTGGCATTTTTCAGGTGTATGAGAGCCCAGGTTGCTCTGATAGTGGCCTTCAGCTCTTCTGCATTCTTGGGTCTGGCATATCGCATTTCTATGGGGTTAAGGTCAGGTGAGTTTGCCGGCCAATTAAGAGCAGGGATACACTCTAAAAAATGCTGAGTTGACACTGCTGCATAGGACATTGGGTTGTTTTAAACCGAAGTTTGGTTGAAAATCAGTCCTGTATTATAACCACAGTGGAGCTGGGTTAGGAACGGTGGACGTGAAGGAGAGCACACATGTCACCATAAGATTTTTACCTTATCTGCACTTTTTGAGGTGTTTAATAGACGGTTATGGTTACGTTACACTCATGTTAATTTGTTGACTTATTTTCGCGGTTAAACTGAATGTACGTTAGTCTCCTAAAGGAAACGGCATTGTGTAGTAAAGACTATCATAATTATTGTGAAGCTGTTGAAGTGGTAATTGTTAAAAGTATGTTTCACATATGATATTTCAGACTTGTTGAGCTTGTGTCTTCATTGTCCTCAGGCCGAGGGTTAAAGCAGGTGGCAGGGTTTCATATTTTATTGAAGCACCCCTGGGCGCCGCCATTGGCTAGCAGACCCCACCTGCTGTTAGCATTCCATGGACTCCCATTCATTTTGGCGTCACTTTGACAGCGAATAACTTTACATCTGAGGCATTTAAAGACTCCATTTGTCCATTAATTATTTCTAAAAGAACACGAAAATGTATAAAAAGTCTCCATTACGTTGTATCTTACGTTATGGTCCCGTAGAAACAGTTTTTGTAAAAAAAAAAATAGGCCAACGATTGCGTCATAACCAGCGACTCTCTGCCGCACAGTAGAGAAATTACCGTAATGGACAGGAAGGAGAACCTCGCAGAAAATCTTTTACTGTCTATGAGGCTATCGGGGGACGTGGAGGCATAAAGTCAAGGGAGAGAATTAATCAGAATACTTATCAAAAATGTGCTCCTGTTCACGCTCGCCTCCTCTGGAAGATTGGTGGGTGATTCAAAATTTCTCTTGGCACAGCAATTAGAAGACTTACAGTTTGCTCACGTGACATCTACGTCATCAAAGCTCAGTTTGAGTCTGCGCAGTACGCCTGACCCCCAGGAAGTGCGTGCTTCTAATTGACTTCATTTTTCTCCATTGAATCCAATGGGGTCGCTGTGTCCATTTCTTTTACTGTCTATGGGTTAAAGACACAGAAGCTGTTTGTGTGAAGAGTCTCAGTCAGACTGTGTGAGGAGGATGCGGTGTTCTTCAGAAGAGAGGGAGAGACGGATTTAAGGAGAGTAAACTTCAGAATTCCTTCATGTTCTTTTTTTTTTACTAAGACTAAATAATGTTGGTTTTGTAGATGTTGAAATCCAGAGACAAGATAACTTCATTCTGTTGTGTCCTCCCTGTTTACTCCACAATCTGATGCAACAACAGTGTGATTATATGTTCATAAACTATTAAAACCATTGATGTCCCTCTTTGCAGAACTCAAACTAACTTTGGAGTTAAGGACACAGAAGTCTGCTTGTGTGAGGAGGGCAGTTTCTCAGCTTCTTTGAAGAGAGGGAAAGACCGTTTAAGGCAAGTAAACTTCATAATTCATTGTTATCAGTTTTTTTTTTTTTACTAAGAGTAAAATAATGTTTTTTTTTTTCTGTAGATGTTGAAAACCAGATACATAGGAGAGCATCATTCTTTTGAGATTTTATGTAAGTTATTTTAGAAAATAAATGGTTCTGTTGTCTCCTGTCGGTGTACTTCACATTTTTGATGCAACAACAGCATGATTACGTGCTCATTTCATTAAAACCATTGATGTCTGTGTTTTTCATCGCAGAACTCAACCAGCTTTGGAGTTGTCTGATTTGGAGAGTCATCATTCTTGTTCTTCCCTCTTTAAAGGAAAAGTATCTTGTGAAGATGATGATCACTTGCTGTGATCATCATTGTCACACAGGGAGGAACTCACCAGGGTTGTCGTCATGGATAGCTGATTTCAGAAGGCCCTTGGCATCCTCGGAGCTCCAGGGACTGACCACCTTCAGACCGGGAACGTGTCCATACCAGGCCTGCATAGCTCTGGGGAGTGCTGAGCCGCCACAACCGTGCACAGCTCCATTGGGCCCGCGGAACACCATCGAGACGGGCTGCCAGGCCGCCAGACATGTAGTAGGTCTTGGCGGCAGAATTGATGATATGATCAATGGATTGCATGGAGAAGTTGAAGGACATGTACTCAACAATGGCCTCAAACCGACCTGAAATAGGATGTGATGGGATAGATTGGAAACAGTCTCACATTCTTTTATCAATGTTACAGGAAAACTCACCATGGCAAGCACCAGCAGTGATGCCAGCAAAGCCCATCTGAATGGAAAGATCAGGGAAATTTTATTGAACATAATTGAAAACAAACATAGATGAATTTTGGACAAGTTTATCATCATTCTTACCTCTGCATTGGTGTGTCAATGATGCGTTTGTCACCGTACTTCTTCCAAAGGCCTTTTGCTAACCTGCAACCCAACACAAGCAACTTAATTTGGGTATCTTTGATAAGTGAAGTATCATAAAAATATTTGCATCTAACCTTGTATACACCGTCATACTGTGCGACTTCCTCTCCGAGGAGCAAAACCCGTTCATCCCTCTCCATCTCCTCATCCATGGCCTGCTTGAGGGCATCTCGAACTGTTACCTGCAACATTAAAATGCTATTAATTTTACAGGTGCAGGTCATATAATTAGAATATCATCAAAAATGTCATTCTTTCACTAATTCCATTCAAAAAGTGAAACTTGTATATTCATTCATTACACACAGACTGATATATTTCAAATGTTTATTTCTTTCATTTTGATGATTATAACTGACAACTAAGGAAAATCCCAAATTCGTATCTCAGAAAATTTGAATATTGTGAAAAGGTTCAATATTGAAGACACCTGGTGCCACACTCTAATCAGCTAATTAACTCAAAACACCTGCAAAGTATTTAAATGGTCTCTCAGTCTAACTCTGTAGGCTACACAATCATGGGGAAGACTGCTGGCTTGACACAAGGAGGGCTAGTCAAGTCATTTTTATTGTTAAAGCACATTTAAAGCACATTTAAGCAGCAACAACGTTGAACCAAAGTGCTGTACATTTAAAACAAGGCAAATAACAATAAAGAATAAAAATGAAATTTAAGAGTAGATTAAAACTTGTCAGTGAAGGAGCAAGCCTCACATTAATAGGCAGGCTATTCCAGTGTCTGGGAGCTGTGGCAGCGAATGCACGCCCACCTTTAGTTTTGTAGCGACAATGAGGGACGGTTAAAAGAGACTGACTACCCGATCTCAGAGCCCTTTGAGGGAGAGTAAGGAATTAAAAGATCGCAGATGTATTTTGGTGCTTTGCCAGACACAGCCTTGTAAACAAGAACAACAATTTTAAAATGGATCTTGAGCTGTACTGGAAGCCAGTGTCTTTCAGTGCCAGTGTCTTTCAGAAGCCAGTGAAGCTCCAGGACTGCCCACTTGACAGCCAACGCTTCCTTCTCCACGGCGGCATACCGTTGTTCGGTCGGGGTCAGCTTCCAGCTAATATAGATCACCGGGTGTTCCTCGCCGTCCTGGACCTGGGAGAGAACGGCTCCCAACCCGGTGTCTGAGGCGTCGGTTTGCACCAGGAAGGGGGCAGTTGAAATCGGGGGCTCGCAGGACTGGCTCCGTGGTGAGGGCTGACTTCACCTGCTGGAATGCCTCTTCTGCTTCTGGACTCCAGGCTACCTTCTCGGGTTGCCCCTTCCTGGTCAGATCTGTCAGGGAAGAGGCTAAGGAGGAGAAGTTAGGGATAAAACAACGGTAGTATCCCGCCAACCCCAAAAAGGCTCGTACCTGGGTCTTGGTAGTGGGCAGCGGTGCCGAGAGGATAGCTGTCACCTTCTTTTCCTGGGGGCGGATGAGGCCGCGACCCACGCAGAAGCCCAGGTACTTGGCTTCGGAGAGAGCCAGGTGACATTTCCGGGGGTTGGCGGTGAGCCCCGCCCGGCGGAGTTCCAGCAGCACCCTCCGGAGCCGCTCTAAATGCTCCCCCCAGGTCTCTGAATGGATGACCACGTCGTCGATGTAGGCCGCGGCGTAGGCCATATGGGGCCTCAGCAGGACATCCATGAGCCTCTGGAAGGTGGCGGGGGCCCCGTGCAGGCCGAAGGGAAGGACCCGGTACTGCCAGTGGCCACTGGGGTTGAGAAGGCTGTCTTGGGCTTGGGCATCCTTAGACAGAGGGACTTGCCAATAACCTTTGGTGAGGTCGAGAGTCGATATGAACCGGGCCCTTCCCAGTCGATCCAGGAGCTCATCGACCCGGGCATGGGGTAGCCATCGAATTCAGAGACCTCATTTAGGCGGCGGAAGTCGTTGCAGAACCTTAGGGTGCCGTCGGGCTTCGGGACCATTACGATGGGGCTGGACCAGGGACTCCGCGAGGGCTCAATTACCCCCAACTTCAACATCTCCTGTACCTCTGTCTCGATTGCGTGTCGCCGAGCCTCCGGGACACGATAGGGCCGCTGCCGGACGATAACTCCTGGTGGTGTTCGGACTTCGTGCTGGATGACGGTCGTCCGCCCTGGCAGGGGGGAGAACACATCCAAGAACTGACCGACCAGGTGCTGCAGTTCCGTCTTTTGGGCCGCGGAGAGATTGGGATCCATGTCCACAACCACGGGAGAGGTGGTGGCGAGGGCCGAGAGCTGGGGTCCGGTCCCCACCCAGCGCTTCAACAGATTTATATGATAGAGCTGCTCCTCTTTTCGGCGACCTGGTTGGCGCACTTTATAGGTGACGGGTCCTACCCGTTCGGTGACCGTGTATGGGCCCTGCCAGCGTGCCAGGAATATACAGGCGGAGGTGGGGACCAGAACCAGGACGTGGTCTCCCGGCTGGAACTCCCGTGGTTGGGCGGCCCGATTGAAGAGGCGCTGCTGGTCTTGCTGGGCCTTGGAAAGGTGCTCCCGGACCAATGGCATGACCCTGTCGATCCGCTTTCTCATGGCCTTGATGTGCTCGAGGGTGGTCCGACATGCCGCAGGCTGTTGCTCCCAGGTTTCCCGGAGCGACATCTAGAAGCCCTCGGGGTTGGCGGCCGAAGAGGAGCTCGAAGGTTGGAAGCCAGTGGAAGCCTGGGGCACCTCCCGGATCCCGAACAGCACATACGGGATCATTTGGTCCCAGTCGCGTTGGTCCTCGGCCACGACTCGTCGCAGCATCTGCTTAAGGGTCTTGTTAAAACGTTCCACGAGCCCATCAGTTTGTGGATGGTACACGCTGGTCCGGATCTGCCGGACTTTGAGGAGTTTGCAGAGGTCAGCCATGATCCGAGACATGAAAGGGGTGCCCTGGTCGGTCAAGATCTCCGCTGGTAGGCCAACCCGACTACTCAGTAGGAAGAGCTCCTGTGCGATGTTCTTTGCGGTGGCCTTGCGGAGGGGAATGGCCTCTGGGTAGCGGGTGGCATAATCCACGATAACTAGGATGTGTTCATGCCCCGGGCGGACTTCGGCAGCGGCCCCACCAGGTCCATCCCGATGCGCTCGAAGGGCACCTCTATGATAAGCAGCGGGAATCAGCGGGCTGGGGGGAGGAGTATGTGGCGATGTCCGTTGGCACGTCGGGCAAGCTTGGCAGTACCGCTTGACATCCGCCTCCAGTCCTGGCCAGTGGAAGCGATCCCGGATCCGTTGCGCGGTGTTTTGAGCGCCGAGGTGGCCAGCCATCGGGTGGGCATGGGTGAGTTCCAACACCGTCTGGATTTTGCTTCGCGGTACCACCAGTAACGTCTTTTCTTCCCCCTTCGCTGCGCGACACAGTAAAGCAGGCCGTTTTGGATGACGAAATGGGGGGTGGTGTGGGGAGCCGGTTGTAGATCCTCTCCTTCCGCCACCCGCACTTGAGACCAGCAATGCTTGAGGCGTTCATCCCCACGCTGCTCTTTGGCGAGCGTTCCCCCTCCCACTATCTGCTGGAAGACATCAAAGAACAGGTTAGAGTTTTGGGAGGGGGACTCACCTCCTCGAGGGCTGTCCGACGTCAGCAGCGCGGGGCGTCGTCGAGGGCGTCTTGCTGATCTCCGGCATCGGCGGTTCCCGGCCAGGCTAGCAGGCTGTGTGCTGGAGGTGAGGAGCTGATCGAACCCCGGCCAATCCCGGCCGAGGAGAACGGGTACCGGTAGGTCCTTTAAGATTCCCACTTCGACGGGCCAGGAACCAGGTGTCGCGGTGATGGTCACTCGCCGTGCCGGTACATGTCTGGTATCCCCGTGCACGCATGTTATCGCCAGCCGGGCTCTGGAACCTGTTCGGGGCGGAAGGACAGTTGGTTGTATCAGGCTTACCCCGCTGCCCGAGTCGAGGAGGGCGATGAACGGCCGGCCATTGACGTGCACCTTGGCTCGCGGTGCCTCCGGCGGCGGATCGTGAACTGAACAGCCTGCTAGCCATGTCCGTCCTGGGGAGCGTGGCGGCTCGGTGGGCATCGGCTCGTCCTGGGGGCCGGGAACCGCAGGCCTGCTCACGGGTCGCTGGATGCCCTCCGGCGAGCGTCGCTCCTGGACCACCCTTCGGGGAAAAGGCGGCGCTCGCTCCCCTACCTCCCGATGTTGGGCGGCCTCCGCCAGCTCAATGGCCTCCACGAGCTCGTCGAGATCGGTGGGATTCCTCATGCCAGCCGCCTGCCTCAACGCACGGGGGAGGGCGCGGAGGAGTCGGTCGATCACCACACGCTCAGCTACCTTGTGTGCGGAGGGACCCCTGTCAACAGCCAATGTTGGGCCAACCGGGTTAGTTCTGCCGCTTGGGCGCGAGCGGGCTGTCGAGCTCGATATTCCCAGTCATGGAACTGCTGCGCCACACAGATTGGGGAGAGGCCTACTCGGCTCAGGATTTCCTTTTTCACCTCTCCATAGTCCCGGCTTCTCTCAGCCGTCATGGTGAAATACGCCCGCTGCGCTTCCCCGGTCAGCAGCGGCGCGAGGAGTCTGGCCCACTCGTCCTCTGGCCACGCCTCCCGGATCGCGGTGGCCTCAAACATTTGAATATACATCTCCACATCGTCGTGCGCCGTCATTTGCGGCATCAGCTGTATGGCTTGGACACGGGGGTCAGGCAGCGGCGTGCGGTGGGCGGCGGCGCGGAGGGCGGCGAGCTCACGTTCGGCGTCTCCTTGACGTGAGGCCATGTGCTCCATTATCTGCTGCTGGCGGATGCTCACCTCGGTGAGGTGTTTAAGCAGCTCTTCCATGCCGGGGGAGGAGCGGCCGCCTGTGGAAACAGAGCAGATACAAATAAAAAATAAAAAAAAAATAAAAAAAATGGGTGACGGTGACTTTAACGATCTCCTCGGGGGTCGGTTGTCGGTGTCCACCTCACACTTTTGCCCGCATTCTCCACCAGTGTGGCGAGGTGAGGAACTACACGACAACCGATAGACAGAGAAAATCCCCGAAGGGTGGATTTATTGAAAGACTTTGTGCTCTGAGTGAAGACGGTGCTCTCCGTAGTGCTCCAACTCCCTCGTGCTCTCTGTGCCTTGAGTGGTGGATCCCGTGCTGTGCTCTCCTGGTTGGGGCTGACGGTCACACGCTGCTCTCTATAACAGAGGAGGAAAGAGTTAGTGTCTGCGTCGGGAGACATTCCTCACCATACTGCTTTCCTCCCTTGCTTAAGTAGACGCCGCTTAACGAGCTGCAGGTGCGGCCGCGCAGCCCGTGACGAGCTAGTGCCGGTGATTCCACTGTGTTGCCAGGGCGACGCTGACGAGCGCTCGGGACACATGTCACAATATATATATATATATATATATATATATATACAGTACAGACCAAAAGTTTGGACACACCTTCTCATTCAAAGAGTTTTCTTTATTTTCATGACTATGAAAATTGTAGAGTCACACACAGCGATGAATAACACAAAGTCATAACTACATAAAATGTAGTGTCCAGTGTCCAAACCAGCAACAGGAACACGACAGAGTGTGTTGAAACAAATGTGACCTACCGATACAAAGAGCGGAGAAGGCTTCATCCTCATAAAATTAAATTCATGAAACACCCAGAGTATAGCACCAAACAATAACTCTATAATAAAACCAAAGCTAAGCAAACAATACTAGTAACAATTAAAAAACAATAATTCAAATAAAAATGAATCTGGGAGCAGTGGCAGTCAGGCATGCCAGCATGTGCTCAAACCGAAATGCAACTACAAATCCACTCTAAGGCAAGACATTGTAAAAGAGGCTGGCTGTTCACAGAGCTCTGTGTCCAAGCACATTAATAAGAGGCGAAAAGATGCGGTAGAAAAAAAGTGTACAAGTAATAGGGATAACCGCACCCTGGAGAGGATTGTGAAACAAAACCCATTCAAAAGTGTGTTGGAGATTCACAAAGAGTGGACTGCAGCTGGAGTCAGTGCTTCAAGAACCACTACGCACAGATGTATGCAAGACATGGGTTTCAGCCACTCTTGAACATTAGGACCCGGGATCTTGTGCAGCGCCCCTGGGTGTGTGTGTGCATTTATCAATCTGCGTGTAGGATGTACTTTTATCATGGTAACAAACTTGTCCAAACTAAGCACACATTTGTAAACGAATGAAATCAGTAACAATGGCATGTAATGATTAGTATCCTAGCATTCATTTAGTGTTGTAATATATACATGCATGTTCTGTAAGGCTGCAGTGAAACCATATGTATTGTGGAAAGCGCTGTGAAAATAAATATGAAAATGAATATTTGCGTAGAGATACACAGAAAGTGAAATATCCATTAAAAGCCTTCCAGGACATCTTGGCGACAAACCATGAGAAGTACGTAAGTGACACTGTTTGTCTTGCTTCAGTTTAACCAGAAATAAAACTGATGTCATCCATTGTACGAACAAATGACCACAACCTTTCCGCTAAAGAGCTAATTACTTCCAGACCGCGAAATGCACTCAGCGCCATGTCTTTTGAACATGCAGCATCAGTTAGAGCGACCGGAAGACTACTTTTAATGTTCTTCGAAAGTTTGCACCTCAGTCACATTAAAACTGTAATTCTAATCACAGATTATTATTATTATTATTATTTTAAATACTGCAGCTTTTGCTTTTTTTGCTAGACTTAAAATGTAAATTATTGTTTCGACCGAGCTGAGATTTAAAAATGGCGCTACCGGAAATGCTTCAGGACCACACATGCGCAGTAGTGTTCCAACGCCTTTGTGATCATTTACATCTTTGAAATCATAGATCTAAATGATAATTTTAATTATTACATGTATATTGAACTTCTTCAGGGTTGGGCCATTTACTAGGCTTTTCCCCTCGCCATTGCATTGTAACTACTTCAGAGATCACTGTTCCCAGCTATTTTGGCCTACCATCAAATGTCTGACCTCTTTAGAAAGCCGAGACCCTGTAGTTTATTAGGAAATAATCAGAATAATTGTGTGAAGTACTGGCACAGAGCTATAGAGGCTAAAATATATTTTTTTTCTTTCTGTCGGATAACAAGCAATTAAACTGACCACATTTCAGCCCTCTAGGTCACTTGATATGATTTTAGAAACACAACTGAGCCCAAGCACCAGGTCTTGTGAAACTGTGTGCAAAAGAAGATTAATATAGAATGAAATATGAGTACTGTAGACCATTTATT
Source organism: Carassius auratus (assembly GCF_003368295.1). Taxonomy (NCBI): domain Eukaryota; kingdom Metazoa; phylum Chordata; class Actinopteri; order Cypriniformes; family Cyprinidae; genus Carassius; species Carassius auratus. The sequence goes on along the minus strand of NW_020527608.1, from coordinate 44,734 downwards.
TACCAAGGTATGCTCATTGTGTAAAATGCCCTATGGAAACTCCCCACATGACCTTTGGTAACCCAAAATGCATACTGACAATAAAAGGCTTACTGTTTGGCAACCTGTTGGTGTAGAAGCATAATCCTGGTCTCAAAGGGGTTCTGTCAGGGGTTCTGATATAGAATCACTACACAAAATATGGAATAATTACACAAAAGTATTATAAAAGTGACATTTATTTGAAATAAAAATAGGTACAAGATTCCCCATTACAAATATACATAAAGAAATGCTGTATGTTGAAATCCCCACCCTGTAGAGAGAACTACTGTTTAAAAAAAGTGACCCAAAAAACATAGCTTGGGCTTATGCCCTTTGAAAAGGACAGTTTTATTGAGCTTTTGTCGCATGTTGTTGCTCTGTAAGGTAAGGTTAGTCATTTTAGCAATGTGGTGCAGCCTTAGCTTAAAAAACAGGGACACAACTAATGTTAACAGCGTATGGTGGTGGCTATCTATGCCATACTGCATTTCACAGATGTGCTCCGATGTACACGTCCTCTCGCAGTTTGCTGGGCTGTGATCGTCTGGTACTGGCTGATGCCTGACGAATGACCCTCTCTGCTGCCCTGATGATCCTCACTGTGCCTCCTGATGGAATCACCAGACCTCCATTGTGTTTTAAAGTCAGCAGGTGGTAGCTCTGGTCCTTGATAACAGATGGGGATGGAAGATCTTCTCCTGCTGCAGAGGACATATCTACAGCTGACAGGCTTGTTCAGGTGTCGATGACAGCTGGTAGTGACTCTGGGTGACAAGATGGCCGCCGGGGATGACATTAGACTCCGCTGTAAGACATTTAACCTTTATGTATATCTAATTTTGATATAGTCTATAAAAAGATTGCCCTTGAATGCCCAATATCAGTCTGACCGCAACTGCCGATCTGTCATGTTTCAGCTTCACTGATTGGCCGCTATCCTATACCGATTTCACAACTCGCCCTCTGATTGGTTGAAACCGCATGCATAACAGTCTAGACCCCAGACAGAGGACACAGTCAAACATGGCTTATCTGAGATCTATCCTGCGTTCAGGGAAGGTATTTGTGTGGAAATATGACACATTAGCAACATATTACGCTCATAACAATGAGATGAGGGTTTTGAGACTGATATGGCATTGTGTTTGTCTTTCAGAATGGTGTTCCAGCGGTTTTGCGGCGGGAGTTTCACAGGACGCTGCCGGCTGCGATGCAGGTCAGAGATGCTGCTCTCACCTTAAACAGATGCTGCATGACACTAAACACTAAAGCTTCAGAAAACACCTGTAAATTGTGTTGAATATTAGTATGTGTTTGGGTGTGTGCTGTGGTAAAACCATAGACTGTAAAAAAAAAAAAAAATTCACCCCCTCACAGTTGTCATGAAGGGTAAAATTTGCTAAAAATCTTTTTAAAACAAAGCTGTAAACGTTTTTTTTTCTGCTGTAAAATTGGGCATTTTAACATGGGGAGTCTATGGGACTGACTCCCTTTTGCAGCCAGCCTCAAGCGGCCAGTCGATGAATTGCAGTTTTAGCCACTAACTGCAGAACCAAAACACTTACATCACAGCAGTCTCAGGACAGCAGCGTCAAGCCGGAAGTGGGCGGAGCAAAAGTTATCATACTAGGCATAGCGCCTCGTAGTGTTTTGGATGGAAATGGCAATTGTATTTATATAACACTATTTACTACCCAGAGTTGACCAGTGTGCTTTACAACATACTATCTGAAAACAGCAATAACACAATGAAAAATAAATGTTAAACCAAGAACTTTAAATTTAAAAAAATTAAATTAACGTTAATCTACGTTGATGTCAAGTCAGCATATTATTATAAGGATTTAATCAGATGATAGATAGATGAGGTAGATAGACAAGAGGAAGCTTGATGATTTTAATATTTGAATTTTTTTATATTATAATTACAGAATACACATTATCATAAATAATTAGCAAAATATTTTAGAAAGAAGGAAAAAAAATAAAATAAAACAAATGTTAAAACAAAACAGTAACTCATTAAACAATAATTATAAAAATTTATAAAATAAAAATAAAATAAATCAAAACTAAAAAAACATGCAGTTTATTTTGAGGCCCCTTTTGTCCATGTACTCACTGAGAAAGCTGTCCATGTTATCCTTGTATTGGAATTGAAAACAAAAGGTTATTTGGCCAATTGTAGGTCATTTTTTTCATACCAAAATATAAAGTATTTGTAGTCTGGACAGAGAAAAACTTATGCAAGAAAAAGACACCTTTCAAGTATAAAATCTTTCAAGACACCACCATTTTATTATTATTGCCGGCAGCCATATCACCCTGGAGTCCAAGACCGGTTTCCCACTGAAGCTTAGCAGGGCTGAGCCTGGTCAGTACCTGGATGGGTGACCTCCTGGGAAAACTAGGGACTTTACCCAGGAACTAGGGACTTTGGCTTGATACTCGGTGTGTTTCCACTGCAGGAACCAGAAACTGAATAAAGTTCCGGGTAAAAAAATGCCCCTAAGAAAGTCCCTGCTGGCGAGGTGGTACTTTTTCAAAGTTCCGGAACTTTCTGGGGCGGGACTTGGGCGCAAACATCCTGATTGGTTGAGTTCAAGCAGCATTGGTTGAGTTCAACCACCATTTATTCGGGTTCATTTTCAAAATATTACTGTTATTGTGTCATGAAATGTAATTTTAAAAGTATTTAAGGTGAGAATGTAATTGTTTAAAACTCAAATCTGTGGTTTATTTATAAAGACAGCGCCTATTTAAAAATGTGTTTCGCCGATCTCGGTGACAGTGAGCTCCACGTGATCAGCGGGAGCTCAGTGATCATCTATCCGCCGAGAGCAGCCTCACCTCGGTTAGACCTTCTGATATGTGCCGCTGGCTCTTTAGTGGTTAAACATAACATATAATTATGTTTTGGGTAAATCTAACAGGTTATCTTTGGTTTGTATTCATTTTATCTATACGTTAAAATGAAAATAAAAAAGGCAAATGTATATAATATTTTGTTTCATTGTAATGGCTGTATATATACACATATCCCTGAACTAAGAACATTTCTGCAGCTGTTATTATGCTTAAATGAAAACAAAAGGGTTGGTATTTGATATCATATTATGTTTTATTGTAAATATACAGAGAGGAAAATTGCAGTAGACAATGCGAGCTGACTGATGTTATCAAGTACGCTGCAGTTTGCAGATTTACCGGTTTTGCGTCGTCGTGGACATCCCACTCCCGAGTCGAATGCACAAAGTCTGAACTACCGAGGATGCACGTCCAAAATCATCACACATTGTACTGAGAAATGCATGCAGATCTACGTCACCAGTCTATTTGCCTAATCTTCCCGGTACTTTAGACCGCGGTGGAAACACAGAGAGCAGCAGGTCTGGGGGGAAAATAGTTCCTGAGGAAAAAAGTTCCTGGTACAAATGTTCCTAGTAATTTCGGGTTGCTGCTGGAAGAGGTGCTAGGTGAGGCCAGCACGGGGTGCTTACCCTGTGGTCTGTGTGGGTCCTAGTGGCCAGTGTAGTGTTGTGGACACTATACTGTCAACAAGCACCGTCCTTAGGATGAGACGTTAAACCGAGGTCCTTACTCTCTGTGGTCATTAAAGATCCCAGGTGTGACCTCGGCATCCTGGCTACATTCGTCCATTGGCCTCTGACCATCATTGCCTCCTAACAATCGCCATATCTGCTGATTGGCTTCATCACTCTGTCTCCTCTCCACCAATAAGCTGGTGTGTGGTGGGCGTTCTGGTGCACTATGCTGCTGTCGCATTATCCAGGTGGATGCTGCACACTGGTGGTGGATGAGGAGATAACCCCTGACAATGTAAAGTGCTTTGAGTGCCTATAAATGTAATGAATTATTATTATTATTATTAGACACAAATCAAACTGACAAATAAGGAAAACCAAATATTAATATATCATTAATTCGAATTAAGTCCCAATTATCTTTTTAAACAACAACTTACATCTGTGAAATCAAAGGGCATCTCAAGGACCATATTTACAGAGCATAACTGAAAAAAATCTACTTAATACAGAGGTCAAGGAAAGCACTTTTGTTTTCCATTCTAATGATAATGAAGTTACAGTATACAGTAGTGGTGAGCGATACTGCAAAATTTGGTATCGATCCCATACCAAATACATATAGGGTCAGTATTGCCGATACCACTACCGCTACCAATACGATACTTTTTACTTAAAAAAAATACTTTTGTATAGGGATGGATTTCCCTCCTCATTTCTTCATTTTTGTAGCTCAGCATTTTCCTTGTCATGTGTTTTTAAGTGTTTGTATAGGTTTGTAGTTTTGCCACAGTATCGAACGCTCTTTTTACACATATCACAAGTTGCAGTATTATCATTTAGTGGCGTAAAATAGCTCCACACAATGCTTCTCTCCCTCTCAGCCATCCTGATCTCTCATTCAATGTGCTATCAGTTTCGCTCACTCAGTTCGCTGCTCCTCGGCACGTTGTGTCAGTTAGTCATGTGACGACACAACAATGAATCACAGCAGAGCAGCAGGAGGGGGAGGAGTAGCAAAGTGGGCCAGGATGTGAAAGCACCGTTTGCTCAGGATTTCGTGGATTTTGCTCACAAAATCCAAGATGGCGCCGAGTTGCGAGCTCCGAGTAAACTTTTTTGTTTGTTTTACTTGTTTTTTTTTGTTGTTCTATGTTTTGGATGTTGTTTGTATAACGGTCTATGACAGACGCACGCTTCTAAGCATAGGTTTCTATGTTGCAAAACGCAAACCGGACTTTGAGTTCTTGAACGCTGGCACCTTGTTTACAGACACTGCATCAGAGCCCTTTGTCTGGACTGAGGTGGGGGCATTTGTTTCTTTATCAACAACTTGTGGTGTGGTGAGAGGAACCTACACTCTATTAAATCCTTCTGCTCCCCTGATCTGGAATTTCAAATGCTTCTGTGTCGACCATTCTGGCTACCGAGGGAATTCACAGCGGTCATAATCACAGCTGTTTACATTCCCCCTCAAGCCAACACAGACCAGGCACTCAAGGAACTGTATGGCAGTATAAGTGAGCAGGAAACCACATACCCAGATGCAGCGTTTATTGTTATGGGGAACTTTAACAAAGCCAACTTCAGAACAATAGCGTCAAAATATTTTCAACACATCACCATAAAGAAGCGTGGTGATCGTGCACTGGACCACTGTTACTCTCCTTTTCCGGGATGCCTACAAATCTCTCCCCCGCCCACCTTTCGGCAAATCGGATCACTCTTCCATTCTGCTGCTGCCTGCTTATAGGCAGAAACTGAAACGGGAAGCACCCGCCCTCAGGACAATCCAATGCTGGTCAGACCAATCAGACTGTTTCGATCACATGGACTGGGACATGTTCCGGGCAGCGTCTGATGACGACATAGAGGTGTACTCAGAAACTTTAACGTGTTTCATCAGGAAGTGTGTACAAGATGTAGTGCCGACAAAAACAACAAGCATCTACCCCAACCAAAAACCGTGGATTAATAGCAATGTTCGAGCAGCCTTATCAGCGCGGACATCTGCTTTTAAATTCGGGAGCGCAGATGATCGCAAACAAGCCAGTTACAATCTCAGAAAATCCATCAAACGGCTTCTGATTGGCCCGGACAGTGATAGTCTTTGTGACCGTTACATAATCAATACACTTGTTTATGTAGGCAGTGACAGTCTCTGAGTACTCTTGGAGGTATGTGGTGTTATTGTATGTGGCAGCCTGCTTAAACATATTCCACTCAGTGGTGTGAAAACAGTCCTGAAGAGCCTCTGATGACCCTTCCAGCCACACTTGTATCCTTTTTGTGAACTGGTTTGGCGACTTTAATGAGTGGTCTGTATGCAGGCATTAGCATGACAGAGCTCCTGCTAACTGATGTGCTGGTACAGTTAATTTAGCGCATCGTTCCTGTTGCTGTTGTTCTGAGGAATGTAAACAGAAACGAGCAGTATGGCAGTATATTCCCTCTGCAGATAGAAAGGCTGGCACTTAATAATCATAAACTCCACCAAGGGTGAGCAGTGTTTGCAGATCACAACACCATCATGGCACAACGCATCATTGATGTAAACACAAAGCCTGCTGACATGGGTTTTTCCTCCCGCGACAAGAGCTCTGTCCCCTCGATAGCATGTCAGCTGATCGAGTTGAATAACGCCGTCTGGAATGCTGTTGCTAAGCCATGTTTCCTTTAACACAAAAACACAGCAGTGTCTTACAGTCCTCTGAGTTGAGTGTAGTAATTGGATGTAGTCCATGTTTATTGTCCAAAGAGCATATGTTAGCCAGTAATGGGATGACTGGCTTGTGTCGGTTAGCCGTTAGCCTAGCCTTGATACCTCTAAGCTTACCCCTCTTCTGCTTCATCTGACGCCGCTTGTGGCGCCTCCACTGTGGACGAGATGCAGCAGTGGGGGTCAATGATGGAGTAGGCCTCCGGAGCAGACAGGGTTCTAACTAAAATGTGGTTCTGGCGACATCAAACAGAAACTCACGGCTGTATGCACTCTTAAAGAAAAGTTTACGCGATGAAGACGTACAAAAAACACTGCGACTCATAAGACAAAAAACATCTGGACGTGCCGACATCGTACCATGCACATCGTAAAGTCATGTTTTTGCCACCTTATTGACTCTATTTTAAGGCATATTTTGGACATTTCACAAGTTAAAACCATTTAATTTTTTTCATGGGCAACTGATAAAGAAATAATTGCTTTTTGTTTTTAAATATTAAATACTTCTCTTGCCCTTGAATGCAATATTTCTTCTATTTGGGTTTTACCAATGTAAAGCCATGTATAATAATAATATCTTGTTTTTGGACTTCATAGGATTACCATGGCACTTTACTATGTATATTTACTATGTTTTTCCATCTACATTGGTATATAATGATTTTATGTGGATTTTGTAATGACACCATACCGTGTTATTTTTTTTTTACATGTTTTTCTTTTTTTTTTTACATTGTGTTGCTATGTTTTTTTGGACATGTACTATGGTATTTCCATGCTTTTCCTTACAGTGTATTGGGTATCAAGTAAATCTCATTGTATATGAATACAATAATTACTCAGTAGCATGTTTTATATTAGAGTATCATGTGATATATGTATAATTAATAGGATTTTATTGTTGCAGGTAACAGTCCGAGATGCCATCAAGGAGGCCATGGATGAGGAGCTGGAGAGGGATGAAAGGGTTTTCCTCCTCGGAGAGGAAGTCGCACTGTTTGAAGGTGCATATAAGGTTAGATGCAAATATTTTTATGATACTTCAGTTATCAGTGATGCCCAAGAATCTTTTTCTAAAGTTGCTTGTGTTGGGTTGCAGGTTACCAGAGGCCTTTGGAAGAAGTACGGAGACAAACGCATCATTGACACACCAATTGCAGAGGTGAGAATGATGATAAACTTGTCCAAAAATCATCTATATTTGTTTTCAATTATGTTCAATAAAATTTCCTGATTTTTCAATTCAGATTGGCTTCACTGGCATCGCTGTTGGTGCTGCCATGGTGAGTTTTCCTGAAACAACATTGATAAAAGAATGTGAAACTCCATCATGTTCTCAAACTATCCCATCACATCCTATTTTAGGCTGGTTTGAGGCCCGTTGTTGAGTACATGTCCTTCAACTTCTCCATGCAATCAGTCGATCATATCATCAATTCTGCCGCCAAGACCTACTACATGTCTGGCGGCCTGCAGCCCGTCTCAATTGTGTTCCGCGGGCCCAATGGAGCTGCGCCCGGTGTGGCGGCTCAGCACGCCCAGTGCTTTGCAGCCTGGTATGGACACGTTCCCGGTCTGAAGGTGGTCAGTCCCTGGAGCGCCGAGGATGCCAAGGGCCTTCTGAAATCAGCTATCCGTGACGACAACCCTGGTGAGTTCCTCCCTGTGTGAAGAAGATGATCACAGAAAGTGAAGGCTGCTTTGACTGTCATATCATGTCTCTTTCAGTGGTGTTTTTGGAGAATGAGATAATGTACAGTGTGCCGTTTGAGATGTCTGAAGAGTCCCAGTCAAAAGACTTCCTCATCCCAATCGGAAAAGCTAAGATTGAAAGAAAAGGTGGGTGATGTTTTGAGTTTAACAAGCTGAGTATATAGTAGTAGAATTAATACTATTACATCACATATAAAACTATGCTAATCTTTTACCGGATTTCAATTATTCGGACGTTTTACTGAACGTTGTTGTCGGCGCAGCAGCAGCGCTGATCAAATGCTTCAGGAAGCGCAGATGGGGGAAGCGAGTCCGGGGCACTTGTCAGACTCAGGAAGCGTGGTTGCCTAGCATTCATCTGGCAAATCTCCGCTCTCCACCAACAAAACGGACAAACTCCTTCTTCTCTCTCGGACAAATAAGTGTTTTCTCACAATCTGCTGCTCTTGTTTCACAGAAACCTTGCTGATTGACGCCAGTCCAGACAGCACGCTCCATCTGCTGGACTTTCAGCTGTTAGAGCAGATCGAGACGCAGAATCATCAGGGAAATCGCAGTGACGGGACATGCTTTTACATCAATGAAAGGCGGTGTACAGATGTAACTGTGTTAAAGAAGATGTGCTGTTCAGATCTAGAAGTGCTCTTTGTTAACTCGAAGCTGTTCTATTTGCTACAGGAGTTTCACTTGTTCATTCTGGTGAGTGTTTACATCCCTCTGCAAGCGCACGTAAGCCTGGCTTTACAGAAACTTGCTGATCAGATCACAGGGACAGAACAACAACACCCGGACTCTGTTTTAATCATTTACGGGGACTTTAATGAAGTCAACCTCTCCCATGAACTGCTAAAATACAGACAGCATTTTATACATGTCCCAGCAGAGTCAATAATAAATTGGATCACTATTACACCACAATAAAGAATCCATATCACTCTGTTCCACGAGCAGCTTTGGTGCTCTCTGATCACTGCCTGGTTCATCTTATAATGACTTGCAAGCAGAAACTTAAATCTGCTGAACCTGTAGTAAAGACTGTGAAGAGATGGACCAATGAAACAGTGCAGGATTTACAAGCTTGTTTTGACCTCACTGATTGGAGTGATTTTGAAGCTGCTACCACCGATCTGGACAAACTTATAGAGACTGTGACATGCTATATTAATTTGTGTGAGGATATATGCATTCCTACCAGGATGTTTTTAACATTCAACAATAAGCCATGGTTTACAGCAAAAATCAGAGATCTTTGGGCAGCTGTGGCCTAATGGTTAGAGACTTTGACTAGTTAACCGAAGGTCGCTGGTTTGAGTCTCGGTGCTGACAGGAGTTGTAGGTGGAGGGAGTGAATGAACAGAACTCCCTTCCAGCCTCAATACCCGAGACTGAAGTGCCCTTGAGCAAGGCACTGAACCCCCAGTTGCTCCCTGGGTGCTGGATATATAGCTGCTCCGGGTTTGTGTTCACTTCTCACTGCTGTGTGTGCACTTGGATGGGTTAAATGCAGAACACCAATTCTGAGTATGGTATACCATACTTGGCAAATGTCACTTTTTTTTTTTCTTTTTCAAAGAGGATGCCTACAGAAATGGGGACAGAGTCTTGTACAATCAGGACAGGAACACACTGAGCAAAGAGATTAGAGCAGCTAAAAGGACCTACGCTAAAAAGTTGGAAGACCAGTTTACTTCTAACGACTCAACTTCAGTGTGGAAAGGGCTGAGAGCCATCACACACTACAAGACATCATCCCCCTGCACTAAGGCAAATCAATGACTTGCTTATGACCTGAATGAGTTTTATTGTAGATTTGAAACCACCCACACCCATTCTGACCATCTCCCTACACAACGAGACTTAGGTCTCTGCAGAGCAAAAGTGGGCGTTTATCACCTTGTGGGTGTTTTCAAACTGCTGGGTGTTTCTAGATCATGCAATCTGAATGATCCCCCTAACCCTACCCCACCCCTATACCTAACGTCATTATGAGGTCAACCAATCAGGTATCATGGTGTAAAAACACCCTGATCTTGTAACTCCCACTACTTTCCTGCAGAGACCTATACTTGTACACAACCGTTAACCGTTGAAAACTGTTACTATGTATCTTACAAGGTAACACAAGGTAACTTTGCGCTCACTTGAAATGTGTCCCCACATTAAGTCCTTGAATTTGAGGGTATTGGACCTGGAATGTCCTTGAGTTCGATATTAACCGAAGAGTGGGAACCCTGAAAAAAAACGACTTTATTCAACAATTTACGCCAGCCATTGCTTGCAATGATGAATTAATCCGCCCCACTGAGAGTAACCAGGAGGACACCTTTATATCCAGGCACATCTGTGCACCAGTGTGGCCAATTCATCTGATTACCCCTGTAAATGCCTGTAGAAGGAACACAAAACACGGCCGAAGGAGTAGTGAAGTACAGCGACTGTGACAGTGAAACTCTCCAAAATGGCACAAGGGTGATGCAGAGAAGACTAATTGTTCAACAAAGTCGTGAATTTTAGTTTTCTATTGCACACAAAAAGTGTTCTCGTAGCTTCGTAAAATTACGGCAGTTTCTTTGCAGTCTATGGGAGGGCCAGAGAGCTCTTGGAATTCATCAAAAATATCTTAATTTGTGTTCTGAAGATAAACAAAGGTTTAATGGGCTTGTAACGACATGATTTTTGGGAGAACTATCCCTTTAAACAGACATATTGCGTGAAAATATTTATACATGTATATTTAGTTGAAATGTTTACTATTTTAAAAATGTAACTTTTTTGAGTATTATTTTTAATTTGAGTATTATTTTTAATTTAAAAAATCTGTAACTGCTATTGTTAATTGACATTTAATTGATGGACATTAATATTATAAATTAAATTGATTTCTGCAAATGAATGTTGTCATTTGATGCAGGAAATCACGTCACGCTGGTGTCTCATTCCCACGTGGTCAGTCGGTGTATGGATGCTGCTGCGGTCTTGGCCAAGGACGGGATTGAATGTGAGGTATGACGTTATTTTTTCATGTTGAAATAGTTTTAAGTGCCATTTCCAGTTCGGGTAAAATAGACACTTGATACACATTTTAAAGGATTCAAAAAGCTGCTTTAATTTCATTGTAAATGAATGAACCGGTTTTGTGTTAATTTAAACTACAGTGAAAGAAATTCTCCAAAAATTTGAGACATTTACATGTACTCTTACATTTAACATGATTTATATATACTTATTGAAAGAACTAAGACGATTTTTAAATTAAATCTTGTCTGTGTTTTCTTCTGTAGGTGATCAACCTGCGCACAATCCGGCCTATGGACATGGAAGCCATTGAAACAAGCGTAATGAAAACAAAACATCTCATCACTGTGGAGGGCGGCTGGCCTCAGTTTGGAGTCGGGGGAGAGATTCTTGCCCGAATTATGGAGGGTATTTTTCTTTTTATATTTTTGAAATGTCTTTTTTTGTTATTTATTTATCAATCAATATAACAAAAATGCTATTTGAAGTCAATTCCAGTTCAGAATGGAACACTAGCATACTGTACACTAATAGGGAAGACGTGGCCTAGTGGTTAGAGAGTTTCCTAACCATAGGGTTGTGGGTTTGAGTCCCGGGCTGGCAATACCACTACTGACATGTGCTTGAGCAAGCACTGAACCCCTAACTGCTCCCTGGGCGCCGCGGCATAAATGGCTGCCCACTGCTCTGGCTGTGTGTTCACAGTGTGTGTGTGTGTTCACTGCACTTTGGATGGGTTAAATGCAGAGCATGAATTCTGAGTATGGGTCACCATACCTGGCTGAATGTCACGTCACTTTTTTTATTTTATTTTTTATATCTGAACAGCATGTAGTGTACACTGCTTTGCTTTTTTAGTATGAAACATATTGAAACATCAGTATGCTGTATTTTTGTTGCATGAACTCATTGTGTTGGAGGAAAAATTTAAAATTAGGAAGTGTGTCATTCCAAGAATACCCATCGCTGTTTTCTCCTCTGTATATGGATTCATAATTTTTTTTTTTTTTTTTTTCAAGGTCCCGGTTTCGGTTACCTTAACGCCCCTGCAGTCCGAGTCACGGGTGTAGATATTCCAATGCCATACGCCAAGCTTTTGGAGGAAAATACCTTACCGCAAATAAAGGACATCGTCTTCTCCGTCAAAAAGATGTTGAATGTTTAACATAATAGATTTTCCTACCAGGACGTGTTAAATATGAAATAATACATATTCTCTCCCATTTCTGCATCAGTGTTTTGGGAAAAAGGGTTTCCTGTTTCAGCTTGTATGGGTCTTTCTGTTACATGGCTCTTCCTTCATTAAATTTACTCATTTACTCATTTTGACTCCAAAAGGAGGTTTTGTCATGACGGTAACGTTTATGGCTGTAAACAACCAAGCATGGGTATGATGCTTAAATTCTACTGTAGGCTAAAGTAATAAAATGTTATCAAAAAGGGTTGTAAGAATGCTTGTGATTTCTTTAATCTCATTACATTTTGCAGTATTGGAAATTCAATTTGTATTGCATTTTTTCCGATACAAATCATTCCAAAGCAACTCTAAAGAAAATTACGTTTCTACAATATTTAGTAGTAGCTTAAAAGTGGTGACGGTCAGTTTATGTGCATATGACTGGTATTTAAAAAATATATAAATAAATAAATAATAATAATAATTAAGTGTAGCCATTTAAGAGAGCTTTTTAAGATTTTATTTCCAGTTTTGTAAGGTAATATTTTGCCTACTTGCAAGTAATACACAAAGAGTAATTATAATAATAATAAAAAAAAACATTCTAATTAAAAAAATATTATTTTGATTGACCATGAACTTTTCGAATATTTGTTTTGTGTAAATATATCTTAGAAGAGCAGTGTGAGTCCATGTAATTATAAGGATTTTAGTCTTAAATATTAAATTGTTATTAATAAATATTAGAAATTATGACACACGGTTGTATGTTTGAAAAGTTAATGATAATTTTCACAGAAATGTAAAGGTTTTCCAGCAAACACAGAATGTTCTCCTAACATTAGTTTTTGGTTTCTGTTTGGTTATTTTTTTTTAGGAACCAAATACTAACGTTAAGGAAACTTTCTTTTTAGGTAAAATAGCGTTCCAAGAATGTTGCAGGGTGGTTATTTTTATAATAACCTAAAAATAACTTATAGAGAACGTTCCCTTATGGTTATTCTCAGGTCATTTTTATAACCACATAAAACTATCTTTCCAATGAAAATGTCGCATACATTAATGTGTAATGAGATAATGACCTATAAAGAGCCCTGAAATTCATTTAATGCAGCATTTATTAAAATACAGACATTAGATCAATCAAAGCCGTCTGATAACTTCTCTATTTTACGTATGGACAGAACAGCAGAGGCCAGTAAATCCAAAGATGGAGGAGTGTGTTTCATGATTAACAAGAAATGGTACGCCGGTAAAGTTAATTTGACGTTTGACATTCATTAGACGTTCGACTAATGATAATCATGAATATATGTCCTTTACATTGCACAAGGCATAATTTCTAAGGGGGGGGGGGGGGGGGGGGTTAATTACCATTTATATTAATTAAACAATTTAACTATATGACATTATAATAAAAAAACAATATTAAAATGTTCAGAAAAACATCCCTGTTATTTGCAAAAAAGGTCTGGTTTTTTTTTGAATTCCCATTTTATGCGTTTTATAATAATTGCATAACTTTTAACATATGCAATAATATAAATATATTGAACTACAACACCTTTTGATCTAAAGGTATCAAACCAACTGCAAAATATCGTGAATGTTATTCCGTATAATGCACAAGCACTGAATCCATATTTTTCAAATGTTTTATATACTGTACCCACTTAAATAAAATAAAAGCTGACACTGTTTGAAATAAGGCTATATCAAACCAGCTGTAAAATAATAATAGCAATATATATATATGTGTGTGTGTGTACTAATCATCAGATTAATGAACTGAAAATATACAGTGGGTGTGATAACTTTAGCATAAATGGTTTTCAAGTTTCATGAATATAAATGAGTCCAGTACTGTAAAAAAATTATAATAATTGATTTATAGGGAATAATATTCTGAATATTTTACAGTTCTTTTGCTACCTTTATCTCAAACGGTGTCAGAGGTTAATTCATTTCAGTGGGTACAGTACATAAAACATAAAAAATATGGATTCAGTACTGTATATATAAATAATAAAAGCATAAAATGTAAAACCAACTTGTGCATTATATAGATATTTTTACAGTTGGTTTGATTCATTTTTATCTCGAACAGCATCAGAGTTTAATTAATTTAAGTGGGTGTAGTATATTAAACATGAAAAATATGTTTTCATGATTCTGCCCTCATGTCCTTGATTTCTCTCTAGTCTTGAGGCAGGATCATGACAGACCCGTGTTTTGTGTGCAAGAACATGGCCTTGTCTTTGGGTCATGTGCTTGTGTTGTCTCGTTTCCTTGCCCCGCCCCCTTGTTATCCTTGTTCTGTCATTGTTGCTTTACCTGTGTCACCTGTTATGTTATCATTAGTGTCCCTATTTCAATCCCCTTGTGTTTGCTGTCTAGTGCGGTTCATTGTTACACTTTGAAGAAACGTAGTGAGACCTGTGATTGTTTTTCTGTAGTGAGAGTTCCTGAGTGAAGAGTCTTTTGTTTTGTTTGTTTCTAGTCTTAGTCTTGTTAAGTTATTTGTCTATTCCCTAGTCGTTGTTTTCCCCCTCGTGGGTTTTGTTTTCCCCTTTTGTCATTAATAAACCCTGTGCGTAGTGCATTCTGTCTGCGCCTGAGTTCATCCCCGCACCCCCACGTGACAGAATGAACCGCCGAAGAAAGAACTCAGCAGACAGGATGTCCTCCAAACTTCAGCGACAACTGGAGTCCCATCAGCAATGCTGGTTGTCAACCCCCACTGACAAGAGGAAGATCACCCTTCCATTCTCGTCCCAGGGTGAGTGGATCCTGAGGAACTGGGCCCGACTATGGGAGAGTTTCTCCCAGGAGGAGCCGCAGGTTTCTCCCTCGAGGTCCCCACCTTCTGCCAAGCTGCCAGTGATCTCATAAGGTTGTGTCCTGGCCATTGCAACACTGGGGGATCAGGCTCTTCCCTCCCCGAATCCCGAGACACCTTCCACACCAATCAGTCTCTGCAAGAAATGAGGGAGACGGTTCTCGTGGGAGTCTGCCTCGGAGTCCTCAGCGTCGGAGTCAACCCTGCCTGAGACTGCCCTACCACTACCAGTCACGGCTCTTGCTGAACTTCCCCAACCAGTCACAGATCCGGCTATTGCCTCTGCACCACGGGCAAGGAGAAAGAGGAGGAAGAAGGGTTCTTCTGGTCCTCCGTCCCTGTCTCCCCCTGAGTCCGTGATGCCTCTCCAACCCATGCTGTCCCTGAGAGTGCCGTTCCTGAGCATTCTGCTTTAAGCGCGGCTCCAGAGGTTGCTGCAGAGGAGGCTGTTCCGAAGACTGCAGTGGAGAAGATTGTTCCTGAGATTACCTCAGTAAAGGAGGTTTCTGAACTAGCAACAGAGAGAACTGTGTCTGAGTCAGCAGTCGTGAGTGCTGAGGAGAGAGCGGCAGCCGACTCTGCTGCTCAAGCGGTGTTGCAGTCTGTTTCGGCTCGTCAAGAGATGCCTATTGTCATTGCTGCCAAAACCCTGTCAGAATATTTGTCACGCCTAGTCAAAATCCTAGAAGTCCCTGCCAGACCTGTCTTGTCCCCAGACCCCGTTCCTAGAGCTGCAGTGAGCACTGATCCCGAACCAGCTGCAGTGAGCTCCGTTCCAGAGCCAGCTTCTGTCCACGCCGCTGCAAAATACGAGATGAGCGTGGTTTCGGATGGAAGCTCTGATTTCGGGCCTGTAACTGTGAACCCCGGACCATTTCCCTCTTCTCAGTTGCCTGCTGCACCCCCTGTCATGGTCCAACCCTGCAGTGTTTCTCCCAAGATCAGTTCCCACTCTACGCCACCCAGACCTGCCCGGATCCCTCGTCATCAGCCTTTGTCCCGTCAACCCAAGACTTCTGCTCCACCCATCCACCCTGGACTTCCCCCCATGAACTTTGTTGTTCCGCCTCCTCCCCTTCCGTGTTTGTTCTTTCTGATTTGTCACCCAAACCCTGTTGTGGTGTTTTCGTGTTTTACCTTTATTGTTATTTTTCATGTTTTGTTGGTTAGTGTCTGTATCTCAGTCAGTCATGTCCCGTGTTTGATGTCCCCTTGAGGAGCGTCTGGAATCCACTCCTTAAGGGAGGGGTACTGTCATGATTCTGCCCTCATGTCCTTGATTTCTCTCTAGTCTTGAGGCAGGATCATGACAGACCCGTGTTTTGTGTGCAAGCACATGGCCCTTGTCTTTGGGTCATGTGCTTGTGTTGTCTCGTTTACTTGCCCCGCCCCTTGTTATCCTTGTTCTGTCATTGTTGCTTTACCTGTGTCACCTGTTATGTTATCATTAGTGTCCCTATTTCAATCCCCTTGTGTTTGCTGTCTAGTGTGGTTTCATTGTTACACTTTGAAGAAACGTAGTGAGAGCCTGTGATTGTTTTTCTGTAGTGAGAGTTCCTGAGTGAAGAGTCTTTTGTTTTGTTTGTTTCTAGTCTTAGTCTTGTTAAGTTATTTGTCTATTCCCTAGTCGTTGTTTTTCCCCTCGTGGGTTTTGTTTTCCCGTTTTGTCATTAATAAACCCTGTGCTAGTGCATTCTGTCTGCGCCTGAGTTCATCCCCGCACCCCTTCGTGACATATGTTTTCAATATTGTATATAAAAACAATAAAGGCATAATAAATAATTAAAAAAGACTTGTGAATTATAATATATAGATATTTTTACTATAATATATCGATATTGTTATTTTGATAACTATATCTCAAACTGTTTTAGAGTTTAATTAAAGTGGATACAGTGCATACAGAATATAAAAAAACAATAAAGGCATATTTTGAAAAACCAAGCCAAGGGCATTATAGGCAAAATAATATATATTTATTTTACAGCTGGTTTGACACCCTTATTTCAAACAGTGTCAGAGTTTATTTTATTTAAATGGGTTCAGTATATAAAACATTTGAAAAATATGGATTATAGGGAATAACATTCAGAACAAGCCAAGGGCATTATAGGCAATAATATATATTTATTTATTTACAGCTGGTTTGACACCCTTATTTCAAACAGTGTCAGAGTTTATTTATTTAAATGGGTTCAGTTTATAAAACATTTGAAAAATATGGATTATAGGGAATAACATTCAGAATATTTTAAAGTTGGTTTGATACCTTTAGATCAAATGGTGTTGTAGTTCATTTATTTATATTTTCGTCATACCGGCGTACCATTTCTTGTTAATCATGAAACACACTCCTCCACCTTTGGATTTACCGGCCTCTCTGTTCTGTCCATCCACCGTAAAATAGAGAAGTTATCAGCAACTTTGATTGATCTAATGTCTGTATTTTAATAAATGCTGCATTAAACGAATTTCAGAGCTCTTTATAGGATCATTATCTCATTACACAATGTATACAACGTTTTCATTGGAAATATAGTTTTATAGGGTTATAAAAATGACCTGAGAATAACCATAAGGGAACGCTTAATTTCAATACTGCAAAAATGTAATGAGATTAAAGAAATCACAAGCATTCTTACAACCCTTTTTGATAACATTTTATTACTTTAGCCTTCAGTAGAATTTAAGCATCATACCCCATGCTTGGTTGTTTACAGCCATAAACGTTACCGTCATGACAAAACCTCCTTTGGAGTCAAAATGAGTAAATGAGTAAATTTAATGAAGGAAGAGCCATGTAACAGAAAGACCCATACAAGCTGAAACAGGAAACCCTTTTTCCCAAAACACTGATGCAGAAATGGGAGAGAACATGTATTATTTCATATTTAAAACATCCTGGTAGGAAAATCTATTATGTTAAACATTCAAAGTCTTTTTGACGGAGAAGACGATGTCCTTTATTTGCGGGTAAGGTATTTTCCTCCAAATGCTTGGCGTATGGCATTGGAATATCTACACCCGTGACTCGGACTGCAGGGGCGTTAAGGTAACTGAAACCAGGACCTTGAAAAAAAAAACAGAAAAAAAGAAAATAAATTATGAATCCATATACAGAGGAGAAAAAAGCGATGGGTATTCTTGGAATGACACACTCCCTAATTTTTAATTTTTTCCTCCAACACAATGAGGTCATGCAACAAAAATACAGCATACTGATGTTTAAATATGTTTCATACTAAAAAGCAAAGCAGTGTACACTACATGCTGTTTAGATATAAAAAATAAAATAAAAAAGGTGACGTGACATTCAGCCAAGTATGGTGACCCATACTCAGATTCATGCTCTGCATTAACCCATCCAAAGTGCAGTGAACACACACACACACTGTGAACACACACCCAGAGCAGTGGGCAGCCATTTATGCCGCGGCGCCCGGGGAGCAGTTAGGGGTTCAGTGCCTTGCTCAAGCACATGTCAGTAGTGGTATTGCCAGCCCAGGACTCAAACCCACAACCCTATGGTTAGGAAACTCTCTAACCACTAGGCCACGTCTTCCCTATTAGTGTACTGTATGCTAGTGTTCCGTTCTGAACTGGAATTGACTTCAAATAGCATTTTTGTTATATTGATTGATAAATAAATAACAAAAAAAGACATTTCAAAAATATAAAAAGAAAAATACCCTCCATAAT
The DNA here is from genome assembly GCF_003368295.1 of Carassius auratus. Classification (NCBI taxonomy): domain Eukaryota; kingdom Metazoa; phylum Chordata; class Actinopteri; order Cypriniformes; family Cyprinidae; genus Carassius; species Carassius auratus. Next base: position 26,000 of record NW_020527608.1, on the reverse strand, counting down.
TCGGGCAAGAATCTCTCCCCCGACTCCAAACTGAGGCCAGCCGCCCTCCACAGTGATGAGATGTTTTGTTTTCATTACGCTTGTTTCAATGGCTTCCATGTCCATAGGCCGGATTGTGCGCAGGTTGATCACCTACAGAAGAAAACACAGACAAGATTTAATTTAAAAATCGTCTTAGTTCTTTCAATAAGTATATATAAATCATGTTAAATGTAAGAGTACATGTAAATGTCTCAAATTTTTGGAGAATTTCTTTCACAGCAGTTTAAATTAACACAAAACTGGTTCATTCATTTACAATGAAATTAAAGCAGCTTTTTTGAATCCTTTAAAAGGTGTATCAAGTGTCTATTTTACCCGAACTGGAAATGGCACTTAAAACAATTTCAACATGAAAAAATGACGTCATACCTCACATTCGATCCCGTCCTTGGCCAAGACCGCAGCAGCATCCATACACCGACTGACCACGTGGGAATGAGACACCAGCGTGACGTGATTTCCTGCATCAAATGACAACATTCATTTGCAGAAATCAATTTAATTTATAATATTAATGTCTGTCAATTAAATGTCAATTAACAATAGCAGTTACAGATTTTTCCCAGGGTAGAAATTAAAAATAATACTCAAAAAAAGTTACATTTTTTAAATAGTAAACATTTCAACTAAATATATAAATATTTTCACAAAATATGTCTGTTTCAGTCTGTTTAAATGGATAGTTCTCCCAAAAATCATGTCGGTCCAAGCCCATTAAACCTTTGTTTATCTTCAGAACACAAATTAAGATATTTTTGATGAATTCCAAGAGCTCTCTGGCCCTCCCATAGACTGCAAAGAAACTGCCGTAATTATATGCAGCTACGAGAATACTTTTTGTGTGCAATAGAAAACTAAAATTCACAACTTTGTTGAACAATTAGTCTTCTCTGCATCACCCTTGTGCCATTTTGGAGAGTTTCACTGTCACAGTCGCTGTACTTCACTACTCCTTCGGCCGTGTTTTGTGTTCCTTCTACAGGCATTTACAGGGGTAATCAGATGAATTGGCCACACTGGTGCACAGATGTGCCTGGATATAAAGATTGATGATTCATTTAACAATAAAAAACAAATGCTGGCTGCGTCTGAAATGGCATACTTCCCTACTATATAGCATGCGAAAAGCAGTAGGCCAGCAAATGAGTATGTTTGAATCTTCTGTGCTCATAAAAGAGTAGATTCAGACGTACGTATACTTAATTTGCGTTTCTAATATACTTACTTATATTAAGTATAAGGGGGGGGGGGGTGATTGGAGGGGGTGTTAACGGTTGTGTAGGGAGATGGTCAGAATGGATGTGGGGGGTTTCAAATCTACAATAAAACTCATTCAGGTCATAAGCAAGTCATTGATTTGCCTCAGTGCAGGGGGATGATGTCTTGTAGTGTGTGATGGCTCTCAGCCCTTTCCACACTGAAGTTGAGTCGTTAGAAGTAAACTGGTCTTCCAACTTTTTAGCGTAGGTCCTTTTAGCTGCTCTAATCTCTTTGCTCAGTGTGTTCCTGTCCTGATTGTACAAGACTCTGTCCCCATTTCTGTAGGCATCCTCTTTGAAAAAGAAAAAAAAAATGTGACATTTGCCAAGTATGGTATACCATACTCAGAATTGGTGTTCTGCATTTAACCCATCCAAGTGCACACACAGCAGTGAGAAGTGAACACAAACCCGGAGCAGCTATATATCCAGCACCCAGGGAGCAACTGGGGGTTCAGTGCCTTGCTCAAGGGCACTTCAGTCTCGGGTATTGAGGGTGTAAGAGAGTTCTGTTCATTTACTCCCTCCCACCTACAACTCCTCTCAGCACCGAGACTCAAACCAGCGACCTTCGGTTAACTAGTCAAAGTCTCTAACCATTAGGCCACAGCTGCCCGAAGATCTCTGATTTTTGCTGTAAACCATGGCTTATTGTTGAATGTTAAAAACATCCTGGTAGGAATGCATATATCCTCACACAAATTAATATAGCATGTCACAGTCTCTATAAGTTTGTCCAGATCGGTGGTAACAGCTTCAAAATCACTCCAATCAGTGAGGTCAAAACAAGCTTGTAAATCCTGCACTGTTTCATTGGTCCATCTCTTCACAGTCTTTACTACAGGTTCAGCAGATTTAAGTTTCTGCTTGCAAGTCATTATAAGATGAACCAGGCAGTGATCAGAGAGCACCAAAGCTGCTCGTGGGACAGAGTGATATGGATTCTTTATTGTGGTGTAATAGTGATCCAATTTATTATTGACTCTGCTGGGACATGTATAAAATGCTGTCTGTATTTTAGCAGTTCATGGGAGAGGTTGACTTCATTAAAGTCCCCATAAATGAATAAAACAGAGTCCGGGTGTTGTTGTTCTGTCTCTGTGATCTGATCAGCGAGTTTCTGTAAAGCCAGGCTTACGTGCGCTTGCAGAGGGATGTAAACACTCACCAGAATGAAAAAGTGAAACTCCTGTAGCAAATAGAACAGCTTCGAGTTAAAAAAGAGCACTTCTAGATCTGAACAGCACATCTACTTTAACACAGTTACATCTGTACACCGCCTTTCATTGATTTAAAAGCATGTCCCGTCACTGCGATTTCCCTGATGATTCTGCGTCTCGATCTGCTCTAACAGCTGAAAGCCCGGCAGATGGAGCGTGCTGTCTGGACTGGTGTAAATCAGCCAGGTTTCTGTGAAACAAGAGCAGCAGATTGTGAGAAAACACTTATTTGTCCGAGAGAGAAGAAGGAGTTTTCCATTTTGTTTGGTGGAGAGCGGAGATTTGCCGGATGGATGCTAGGCAACCACGCTTCCTGAGTCTGACAAGTGCCCCGGACTCGCTTCCCCCATCTGCGCTTCCTGAAGCATTTGATCAGCGCTGCTGCTGCGCCGACAACAACGTTCAGTAAAACGTCCGAATAATTTAAATCCGGTAAAAGATTAGCATAGTTTTATATGTGATGTAATAGTATTAATTCTACTACTATATACTCAGCTTGTTAAACTCAAAACATCACCCACCTTTTCTTTCAATCTTAGCTTTTCCGATTGGGATGAGGAAGTCTTTTGACTGAGACTCTTCAGACATCTCAAACGGCACACTGTACATTATCTCATTCTCCAAAAACACCACTGAAAGAGACATGATATGACAGTTAAAGCAGCCTTCACTTGCTGTGATCATCTTCTTCACACAGGCAGGAACTCACCAGGGTTGTCGTCACGGATAGCTGATTTCAGAAGGCCCTTGGCATCCTCGGCGCTCCAGGGACTGACCACCTTCAGACCGGGAACGTGTCCATACCAGGCTGCAAAGCACTGGGCGTGCTGAGCCGCCACACCGGGCGCAGCTCCATTGGGCCCGCGGAACACAATCGAGACGGGCTGCAGGCCGCCAGACATGTAGTAGGTCTTGGCGGCAGAATTGATGATATGATCGACTGATTGCATGGAGAAGTTGAAGGACATGTACTCAACAACGGGCCTCAAACCAGCCTAAAATAGGATGTGATGGGGTAGTTTGAGAACATGATGGAGTTTCAAATTCTTTTATCAATGTTGTTTCAGGAAAACTCACCATGGCAGCACCAACAGCGATGCCAGTGAAGCCAATCTGAATTGAAAAATCAGGAAATTTTAATGAGCATAATTGAAAACAAATATAGATGATTTTTTTATCATCATTCTCACCTCTGTAATTGGTGTGTCAATGATGCGTTTGTCTCCGTACTTCTTCCAAAGGCCTCTGGTGACCTGCAACCCAACACAAGCAACTTTAGAAAAAGATTCTTGGGCATCACTGATAACTGAAGTATCATAAAAATATTTGCATCTAACCTTATATGCACCTTCAAACAGTGCGACTTCCTCTCCGAGGAGGAAAACCCTTTCATCCCTCTCCAGCTCCTCATCCAGGGCCTCCTTGATGGCATCTCGGACTGTTACCTGCAACAATAAAATCCTATTAATTATACATATATCACATGATACTCTAATATAAAACATGCTACTGAGTAATTATTGTATTCATATACAATGAGATTTACTTGATACCCAATACACTGTAAGGAAAAGCATGGAAATACCATAGTACATGTCCAAAAAAACATAGCAACACAATGTAAAAAAAAAAAACAACATGTAAAAAAAATAACACGGTATGGTGTCATTACAAAATCCACATAAAACCATTATATACCAATGTATATGGAGAAAAAGTAAAAACATAGTAAATATACATAGTAAAGTGCCATAGTAATCCTATGAAGTCCTAAAACCAAGATATTATCATTATACATGGCTGTACCAGGGTAAAAACCAAATAGAAGAAATATGGCAATCAAGGGCAAGAGAAGTATTTAATACATAAAAACAAAAACAATTATTTCTTTATCAGTTGCCCATGAAAAAATGAAGATGGTTTTAACTTGTGAAATGTCCAAAATATGCCTTAAAATACAGTCAATAAGGTGGCGAAAACATGACTTTACGATGTGCATGGTACGATGTCGGCACGTCCACACGCAATGGCTTCTCTCGCTCCCGTGTTTTTTGTCTCGTGAGTCACAGTTTTTTGTACGTCTTCATCGCATCAAATGGTCTTGAAGCGCGCACGCAGCGGATGAGTTGGGGGAACCCTGTCTGCTCCGGAAGCCTACACCATCACCGACCCCCACTATTGCATCTCATCCACAGCGGAGGTGCCACAAGTGGCGTCAGAGGAAGCAGAAGAGGGGTATGTGTGGAGGTATCCAGGCTAGGCTAACGGCTAACCCACACAAGCCAGCCATCCCCACCATCTTACTGGTTAACGTATGCTCGATGGCAGCACAGACTGGTGAGTACGTGGGTTGAGTGCGCTGGTAGAGATGGCGCTGGTGGTAGATCCGTGAGAGGTGAAGGTAATCCGTGTGTGAATGGAACAATCCAGAGACAACCGAACAGGAGACAAGCAAGAACAGGAACACGAGAATCTGAACAGACATCAAATACGGAGGACCTCAAACAACGATCTGACAAACAAGAGATGAAAGACAGGGCGTTAAATAGGCTGTTGGAAAGAGTAGCACCTGCTGCTGATCAGACGATCAGCGGCAACACCCACATGAAACAATCAACATGACGTAACATGAATACAGCTGGAGACGTTGGATTCATGAACCGTGACACTCAGAGGACTGTAAGACACTGCTGTGTTTTTGTGTTAACGGAAACATGGCTTAGCAACAGCATTCCAGACCACGTTATTGGGCGGACAGAGCTCTCGTCGCGGGAGAGCCTCAGGCAGCGGGCTTTGTGTTAACATCAATGATGCTTTGTGCCGCGATGCTGTTGTGATCTGCAAACACTACTCACCCCTGGTGGAGTTTGATTATTAAGTGCCGGACGTTCTATCTGAATATACTGCCATACTGCTTGTTTTTCTTTACATTCCTCCGAACAACATCAAAAGCAACAGAAATGATGCACTAAATGAACTGTTCTAGCACATCACTGAGCAGCTACTGAATGATGCTTTTCTCCCTGATGCTTTTCTACAATGCCCTTCCCCTCCCCTACCTTCGTGCCTCAGACCACATCATTGTCATGCTAATGCCTGCATACAGACCACTCATTAAAGTCATCAAACCAGTTCAAAAACAGATACAGGTGAGGCTTTGAAAATTAGTGAGGTCCAGGTTTTTTTTATAATAACCTCCTTATTATAGCATTGTGCTATAATAACCCCTATAAATACAACTAATTATATAACACTTGAAAAGAGACAGAAATGTAGATGTTTTTGGACGGATGTTAATTTTTAAATCATACCCTATTTATTTTAAGTTTGTTAATACTATATTTATGGGGTGGATAATTTTATCAGTTGTTTATTATTCATACAAACATACATATTGCCCACCAAATGTGTTATTTTCATATAGTCAAGATTACAAAAGACAATACATGACACTCAACTCCAGTAGCGCAGAAGTTCAAACCTGGATCACATCAGAAAAACATTTATTTTCAATGAAAATTAAGTAAAAAATCAAATAGGGAGGGCTTGATAGTCCCAATAAGGTGGCATCCATTAAATTAGACTCAATAAGTTATTATTGCATACTGTTTTAATGTAGGCTACTAAAATATTGAGGTGCAGATAATTGCCACTATTTGCAGTAAGTAGTATAAATAGCAGAAAATCTTGCTATTTTAAATACTCTGAAGACTCGTTCACTTCGGAAGCATCTTGCAGCGATCATTTTCATACCACGGACTCTAAACATTCTGAATTATACTTGCAGACACTCATATGAGGAGTTTAGCAGAAAATTTGTCAATCAGAGAACAAATGTTATTTTCGAACATGAAACATTTACCGAGGTCTAGACCTTGGTGACCTCATAGCTGGATACGGCCATGGCTGTAAGGGTCGTCAGAGGCTCTTCAGGACTGTTTTGACACCACTGACTGGAATATGTTTAAGCAGGCTGCCACATACAATAATACCACATACCTCCAAGAGTACTCAGAGACTGTCACTGCCTACATAAACAAGTGTATTGATTATGTAACGGTCACAAAGACTATCACTGTCCGGGCCAATCAGAAGCCGTGGATGACAGGGGAGGTCTACAGACCCCTGAAGACACAGAATGCTGCCTTAAGAGCTGGAGATTAGGTGGGCCTGAGGACAGCCAGGGCCAACCTCTCCTGCTGCATCAGAGAGGCTAAGAGACAGTACTCCAGGAGGACAACCCATCAATTCAGTGACAGCAGAGACACTGAGCCTGTGGCAAGGGATACAGACCATTACGGACTACAAGCCCCCACCACGGACCTGTGACAGTAACATCTCTCAGTTGAACGAGGTGAACAACTACTTGGCTCGCTTTTAGAAACAAAACAGTACCACTGCACAGAAGTCTCCACCTCCTCCCGGCGACCAGGTGATGATGCTGACCCCAGAAAGCGTGAGGAGATCCTTCAGCAGCATCAATGCACGCAAAGCTCCGGGTCCTGACAACATTCCTGGGCGTGTACTGAGAGACTGTGCAGCAGAACTCACTGATGTCTTCACAGACATTTTCAACATCTCACTTAGTCAGGCTAAGTCTTTCTCTCAAATCTTATCTTTCAAAGCTACCACCATCATTCCAGTTCCGAAGAAGCCCTCTCCAGCCTGCTTCAATGACTGCTGTCCTGTTGCACTTACTCCCTGTAACGATTCAACGACCAGTGAAACACAGGGAGACGAGAGATCCAATCGCAGGTATATTTAATAGAGGTAATCCAAAATTGTAGTCAAACATGCCATGGGTCAAAACCAGACTTCAGTCCAAACAAACAAAATAACAAAACAAGGAAGGGAACAGGAAGCGAAGGAAATGGAATGGGAACTCAGAATATGAGAAAGAGGAATCTTGGGGAACAGGTTTTCATAAGGAGACTAATGATAATAGATTGCCTGCACCTGGTGCAATTAACTGGAGTGCAATTACTGTGAAGACAGGACCAGACTAGAGGAATTATAGTGCCTATGGTGAAGTGCCTAAGGAGAGGTGAGCTCACTAGTGGACACTCAGGGAAACAGAGACTGACAGCGTGACATTACCCCCTCCTCCACGGAGCAGCTGCCAGATGCTCCACCCAAAACAGAGGGAAAACAAACAGACAAAGAACTAGGAGGGAGTTGGAGCAGCGGAGGACTAGGGGGAGGGACGGAGGGCCAGATAACATGGTACACAGAGACAGGAGGACCAGGTAGAATGGGGAAACAGAGACAACACAACCAGGTAAAATGAGGAAACAGAGACAAGACAACCAGGTAAAATGGGGAGACAGAGACAAGAGAAGTGCAACACAAAACAAGGAGTCCAGGAGGGTGGTGGACTGGCGGAGGATAAGGGGGAGGGACGGAGGGCCAGGTCCTAGAAGGAAACGTAACAACAGACACAGACTAGAAACTTAGGAGGGAGGTGGACCAGTGGAGGATCAGGGGGAGGGATGGAGGGCCAGGTCCAAAGGAGGAAACAGACAGAAAAAACTAAAGAAAACAAAAACACAAAAACATAAGTCCATGAAGGACATCACGTGATGCCCACCAGGGCGGAGCAGAAGACCACCACAGCCGTGTGGTCAGGGTGGAAGCCCCCCAGGACGGAGCATAAGACCACCACATCCATGCGGCCAGACCAACGGGAGGACAAAACTCTGGTAATCCCATGGTGTTTATACTGGATTCCAGAGGATCGGTGCTGACTTGACTCTGCTCATGAAGATTATTGGTGACATGCATATGTTCATGAAGATCCCCGGTGACTTGACTCAGTCCTTGAAGATCACCAGTGACTTGATTCTGTCCTTGAAGATCACCAGTGACTTGACTTGACTCTGGAAGGTCAACAGGAACTAACCCTGACTCTGGAAGGTCAACGGTGACTAACCCTAACTCTGGAAGGTCGACGGTGACTAACCCTGACTCTGGAGGGTCCATTAGCACCTGACTCAACTTTGGAGGGTCAACCGGAACCTGACTCAACTCTGGAGGGTCAACAGGAATATGACTCGACTCTGGATGGTCAACAGGAGCCTGACTTGACTCTGGACAGTCAACTGGAATTTGACTCGACTCTGGAAGGTCGACAGGAACTAGCCCTGACTCTGGAAGGTCGACGGTGACTAACCCTGACTCTGGAGGGTCCATGAACACCTGACTTGACTCTGGAGGGTCAACCGGAACCTGACTAAACTCTGGATCTATCACCGCATTTAACAGAAGGAAACCGGATCGGATAGCCAGCTTTCTTCCCGTCCATCTATCCTGCCACACATAGATGCATTCCCAACTGGAACAATAAAAAAGCTTTGTTTTATCATGTAAATTAACCAGCCATTACTTCAGTCTCAAGTGTTAATATTATCAGTTATATTATCAGTTATATTATCAGGTTGGCGGCCATCTTGTGCAGCGGCACTGGACTGGCAGCCATCTTGCACAGCGGCGCTGGCTCAGCCGATTTGCGCCTCCTCTCCCCTCTCTGTCCATAATGGGGAAACGCCGGCTTCCCATCCGAACCCCGGGTCAACAGGAGGCCACAGTGGAGATCGCTGCCGGACCTCCTCTCGATTACTCACTCCTGAGCGACCTCCCCTGGTTACACGGAACACTACCAGGCGAGTACCCTCAAAGCCATTCCTCTCCCGCTTGATGGCTGGGGAGGAAATGGGAGCAGATATACCGCTGGATCTCCTTCGATGGAGTCCTTCTGTAACGATTCGACGACCAGTGAAACACAAGGAGATGAGAGATCCAATCGCAGGTATTTTAAATAGAGATAATCCAAAATCGTAGTCAAACCTGCCATGGGTCAAAACCAGAATTATAGTGCCTATGGTGAAGTGCCTAAGGAGAAGTGAGCTCACTAGTGGACACTCAGGGAAACAGAGACTGACAGCGTGACACTCCCATCCTCATGAAGTGCTTTGAACGGCTAGTCATGCACCACATCAAGTCTGACCTCCCGCCCTCCCTGGACTCATTTCAGTTTTCATATCGGGCCAACCACTCGACCGATGATGCCATCACAAATGCCGTCCACTCAGCACTCACACATCTAGACAAAAAGGACTCATACGTCAGAATGCTGTTCATAGTATTCAGTTCAGCATTCAACACTATCATCCCTGAACAGCCCATTCACAAAGTGGTCCAGCTGGGGCTCAACACTTCGCTGTGCAACTGTCTGTTGGACTTTCTGACTGGAAGACCTCAGGTAGCGAGGTGAGCCGCATGGCCAGGTGGTGCAGTGACAACAACCTCTCTCTGAACGTGGAGAAGACAAAGGAGATTGTTGTTGACTTCAGGAGAGCACACACTCAGCATACTCCTAACCATCAACGGTGTGACTGTGGAGAGAGTGAGTAGCACCAAGTTTATGGGTGTGCACATCACAGAGGACCTCTCTTGGACCAACAACACTGCAGCACTAGCCAAGAAATCACAGCAGCGTCTCTATTTCCTCCGCAAACTGAGAAGATCCAGAGCCCCTGCCCCCCATCATGTACACCTTCTACAGAGGCACCAACGAGAGCATTCTAACGAGCTGCATCACTGTGTGGTATGGCGCCTGCAATGCATCCTGCCGAAAGACCCTTCAACGCATAGTGAGAGCAGCAGAGAAGATCGTTGGTGCCTCTCTCCCCTCCCTCCAGGACATTTAACAGATGAACGTAAACAGATGAGAAAGAAAACACACATGTACAGTATTTTTGCTTAAAGAGACAACAGCCTGTCATTAATGTTAATCAAAGAACAAAAGAAAATCATTCAATGATCTTGATTGAATATATTTAATAACTTTTATTGATTAATCTTTATTTTATTCATAAAAAGAAAACTATGCAGTGTTTTTAAACTTTTAATTACAGTTTCTGTACCTGAAATTTTGTTTAGTTGTATTTATTCATGATATTGCGAATTGATTTGTTTGTTCCTATGTTATTACTGGCTTTTTACCTGTCTTTAACACTTTAATATTTGAAATTTATATTAATCTAGTTGTTTTTGGTATGGTATTTTTTTTAAAGCACAGGTAAAATTCCTCTTGCAGTGTTTTGTAAGCTGCTGATTTTTGCTCATGTTATTCAGCTGCAACAGGATGCTTTGTAAAAAGACAGAATACATGTTTGACATCTAAATGTTGGACTTATTTTTTTTACATTGGATTTTTATCTTATTGGAATCGAAACTAGGACTCGATAAGAATCGGAATCGCTAAAATTCAAACAATACCCAACACTATTCATCAGGGTGTCATGAAGCTGAACTTGCTCTTGAAAATATCAAACATGTAGTAGTTTTTTTTAACCTTGTGATGCTGTTTAAAAACACATTTCTAGTCAACTGAACGTACTTTATTAAGTCAAGTGAAAATAACATTAAAAGTTGAAATTACATAACAAAAGTTTTTGTAACTATAAAAACTCAATCAGCTAAACAAAAGATCTTAAGTTGGGAGACATGTGACCTTACTCAGTGAATTGAGTTAAGTGAACTAATTCGAAATGGGGATAAATTCAAAAAAGCTGTGCAGCAAATTACCTTGTAATTTTAAGTAAAGTCAACTTTACTTTTTTTACAGTGTGCTGTGACGTAAGTGCGATTCATCAACTGGGCTCTTGAGGCTGGCTGTCAGTCCCATAGACTCCCCATGTTAAAATGCCCAACGTTTAGAGCTTGGTTAAAAAAAATGTATTTAGCAAATTTTGCCCTTCAGGGGGTGAATTTTATACAGTCTATGGTTTTACCACAGCACACACCCAAACACATACTAATATTCAACACATTTACAGGTGTTTTCTGAAGCTTTAGTGTTTAGTGTCATGCAGCATCTGTTTAAGGTGAGAGCAGCATCTCTGACCTGCACCGCAGCCGGCAGCGTCCTGTGAAACTCCCGCCGCAAAACCGCTGGAACGGCATTCTGAAAGACAAACACAATGCCATATCAGTCTCAAAACCCTCATCTCATTGTAATGAGCGTACTATGTTGCTAATGTGTCATATTTCCACACAAATACCTTCCCTGAACGCAGGATAGATCTCAGATAAGCCATGTTTGACTGTGTCCTCTGTCTGGGGTCTGTTATGCATGCGGTTTCAACCAATCAGGGGGCGAGTTGTGAAATCGGTATAGGATAGCGGCCAATCAGTGAAGCTGAAACATGACAGATCGGCAGTTGGGGTCAGACTGTTATTGTGCATCAAAGGGCAATTTTTTTATAGACCATTTCAAAATTAGATATACATAAAGGTTAGATGTCTTACAGCGGAGTCTAATGTCATCCCCGGCGGCCATCTTGTCACCCAGAGTCACTACCAGCTGTCATCGACACCTGAACAAGCCTGTCAGCTGTAGATATGTCCTCTGCAGCAGGAGAAGATCTTCCATCCCCATCTGTTATCAAGGACCAGAGCTACCACCTGCTGACTTTAAAACACAATGGAGGTCTGGTGATTCCATCAGGAGGCACAGTGAGGATCATCAGGGCAGCAGAGAGGGTCATTCGTCAGGCATCAGCCAGTACCAGACGATCACAGCCCAGCAAACTTCGAGAAGACGTGTACATCGGAGCACATCTGTGAAACGCAGTATGGCATAGATAGCCACCACCATACGCTGTAAACATTAGTTGTGTCCCTGTTTTTTAAGCTAAGGCTGCACCACATTGCTAAAATGACTAACCTTACCTTACAGAGCAACAACATGCGACAAAAGCTCAATAAAACTGTCCTTTTCAAAGGGCATAAGCCCAAGCTATGTTTTTTGGGTCACTTTTTTACACAGTAGTTCTCTCTACAGGGTGGGGATTTCAACATGCAGCATTTCTTTATGAATATTTGTAATGGGGAATCTTGTACCTATTTTTATTTCAAATAAATGTCACTTTTATAAGACTTTTGTGTAATTATTCCATATTTTGTGTAGTGATTCTATATCAGAACCCCTGACATACAATCCAAATACTATACAAGAAACTTCCGAGTGCTACTTTTCATTTGAGACCAGGATTATGCTTCTACACCAACAGGTTGCCACACAGTAAGGCTTTTATTGTCAGTATGCATTTTGGGTTACCAAAGGTCATGTGGGGAGTTTCCATAGGGCATTTTACAAAACGCATGAGCATACCTTGGCAAATGAATGGTCTACAGTACTCATATTTCATTCTATATTGATCTTCTTTTCCACACAGTTTCACAAGACCTGGTGCTTGGGCTCAGTTGTGTTTCTAAAATCATATCAAGTGACCTAGAGGGCTGAAATGTGGTCAGTTGAGATGCTGTATAGCTCTGTGCCAGTACTTCACACAATTATTCTGATTATTTCCTAAGAAACTACAGGGTCTCGGCTTTCTAAAGAGGTCAGGCATTTGATGGTAGGCCAAAATAGCTGGGAACATTGATCTCTGAAGTACAGTAGGCACAGTGCAGTGTCGAGGGGAAAAGCCTAGTAAATGGCCCAATCCTGAAGAAGTTAAAATAAACATGTAATAATTCTAATTATTTTATTATAATAGTAATATATTATAAAAGTGTCGGACATCGACCTCCATTGGCCAGCAGCGATATCCTTTATTATTTATAACTATGATTTCAAAGACGTAAACGATCACAAAGGCGTTGGAACACTACTGCGCATGTGTGGTCCTGAAGCATTTCCGGTAGCGCCATTTTTAAATCTCAGCTCGGGCGAAACAATCATTTACATTTTAAGTCTAGCAAAAACGCAAAAGCTGCGGTATTTAAAATAAAAAAAAAAAAAATAATAATCGGTGATTGGAATGACACTTTTAATGTGACTGAGGCACAAACTTATGAAGAACATTAAAAGTAGTCTTCCGGTCGCTCTAACTGATGCTGCATGTTCACAAGACATAGCGCAGAGTGCATTTCGCAGTCTGGAAGCAATTAGCTCTTTAGCGGAAGGGTTGTGGTCATTTGTTCGTACAGTGGATGACATCAGTTTTATTTCTGGTTAAACTGAAGCAAGACAAACAGTGTCACTTACGTACTTCTCATGGTTTGTCGCCATATGTCCGACAAGGTTTTTAATGGACATTTCACTTGCTGGCTTAGGCTGTATCTCTACACAAATATCCATTTTCATATTTATTTTCACAGCGCTTTCCACAATACATATCGTTTCACTGAAGCCTTATGCTGTGTTCACACCAAACGCGAATAGAGCGTCTGGCGCGAATGATTTCAATGTTAAGTCAATGCAAAGGCGCGTTTACGCGCGTCTGGAGGTCTCGCGGCGCGAATGGGGCGTTAAGCGCGGCGCGGAAGACGCGAATTCGCCTCATTCGCGCGTCTAGTTCGCGCGAATGACGCGAATTGACGCGCGAATAGGGCGTTTCGCGCGAAACGCGCGTTAAGCGCGAAGGTGCTTTTTGTGCATTTAGCGTTTGACGCGAATTCGCGTCTGCCGCCCGAGTTGAAAAATTTCAACTTTGGCGTCAATTCGCGCCGCGTTAACCAATCAGGAGCCTGCTAGGAGTCACTCATTCAACAGTATGTTCCTGCAGCCTCCGGTTGTGCAGGAATACCCTTCTCCACGCATTCAACAAGGAGGAACGACAGATGTTGTCAGTGAGCAGTCAACCGGAGCTATATGACAAAAGTACATATTTCTATAGAGACAGGAATAAAAAGGACATATATGTATATAAAAAACATATTAATAAATAAATTGATAAGAAACGTTTCATTTTACCCCAAACAAATTATATTTTATCTTGAACCACTAAAGAGACATCAGAGCCAGCGGCAAATGTCAGAAGGTCTAGCCGAGCCGAGGCTGCTCTCGGTGGATACATGATGACGGAGCTCCCGCTGGTCGCATGGAGCTCATCTCCGAGATCGGCGAAACACATTTTTTTAAATAGACGCTGTCATTATAAATAAACCACATATCTGAGTTTAAAACAACTACATTCTCGCCTGAAATACTTTTAAAACTACATTTCATGACACAGTAACAGTAATATTTTGAAAATTATCCGAATAAAAATGGCGGTTGAAAATGCTGCGTGAACTCAGCTGGCAGAAGCCCCCCCATGACGCGAATTCGCGTCTGTTGTGAAGTTAATTCCACGCGCGAATGAAGCGAATGATCTCAAAATGGTCAAGCGGCAAACTAGACGCGGTAGACGCGAATTTGACGCTCTATTCGCGTTTGGTGTGAACACAGCATTACAGAACATGTGTAGGGTTTAGAATAATATCCCCTGTAATGTTAATGTTTAGAGAAAGAGTATGCCCCCCCAAATATCTTTATTTTTTTTATTGTTCACTTAGTTCATATGTACTCTAAATGTATGATGGGGTTAATGCAGGAAATGTGTTTAAATCAAGGTTGGTGCAAATGCATAAATTTTTAGTGAGTGATGCTCAAGTAGGAATGTTGTTATAGCAATCTTACAGGAGAGGGCGCCCACGGAAGACAGGGGCAGGCGCGAAGAAGACACAGAAGAAGAGTGGTTTTTGTAGTATTGTGAACGCACGCAGAGTTTTGTCTAATGTGAATAAATGCCGTGCAGTGAACAAGATTAAACGAATCCATCAAATTATGCACGTCTTGGAATTGATTCATTTCAACATGCAACAAACTTAGAGGCACCGCTGGGATTTGTAAGAAGTGCGAGCCGGAGTGCGAGACGAAGTGCGAGCCGAAGGGATCACTGTGAGCACGCAAGAGAGCGGAGAGTCTCGGCCGAGTAAGCGGTTGCATATCAGGAGCGTGCGATGGATCTGGAAGCTCTAGCCGAACGGGTAACAGAGAGACTGTGGCTGTTGGCGCTCGACCAAGGAAAGGAGGTATGCGATTGTAACAAAATTCCTACCGCAAATGTCTCTACTAGGCGCGCACTTATCAGAAAGATTACTGAGTCGATTGATGCCGAGATTGAGAGGGCCGAGGAAGACGTGGTGAAGCACTATTTGAGTTCAATGTTGTCATTCATGGAGGCGCAGGGAGAAAACGAGTATGGGGAAAATGGCGGTTGCAATAAGATGGAGACAGACAGCTTGCGAATCTAACAGGATGTGGTTAATGAGGCGGATTCACAGCAAAATCTCTCTGAATTGCAGATTGGAAATATGAAGATGAGAGATGAAATGGGTCAGCCTCAAGAACAACAAGAATTTATTGGCATGGCCCCTGAAGTCACTGTGAGAAGGGATTTCAAAGTCTGCTGTCAGATTCAATTCAATTCTATATAAATAACTAGATTTAATTATATCGCATGGAATCGATCTTAAGGCTATAGATATTGTGATGACCACTCAAAGTGATGATATTACCGACCATTTCCTTGTATCGTGCATGCTGCGTATAACTGATATTAACTATATGTCGCAGCGATACCGTCTGGGCAGAACTATTGTTCCAGCCACCAAAGAAAGATTCGCAAATAACCTGCCTGATCTATCTCAACTGCTATTTGTACCCAAAAATACACATGAATTAGAAGAAATTACTGACAACATGGGCACTATTTTCTCTAATACATTAGAAGCTGTTGCCCCGATCAAATTGAAAAAGGTTAGAGAAAAACGTACTGTACCATGGTATAACAGTAATACTCACTCTCTCAAGAAAGTAACTCGTAGTCTTGAACGCAAATGGAGAAAAACTAACTTAGAAGTTTTTAGAATTGCATGGAAAACAGTATGTCCAGTTATAGACAGGCTCTAAAAACTGCTAGGGCAGAGCATATACACAAACTCATTGAAAATAACCAAAACAATCCAAGGTTTTTATTTAGCACAGTGGCTAAGTTAACAAATTACCAGACGCCACCTGATTCAAATATTCCACCAACGTTAAATAGTAATGACTTTATGAAATTCTTCACTGATAAAATAGATAACATTAGAAATACACTAGCGAATGTAGATTCTACAGCGTCTAACACTTCAGTTTCATCCATCGCACCCAAAGATAAACTGCAGTGCTTTACAAATATAGGACAGGAAGAGCTAAATAAACTTATCACTGTATCTAAACCAACAACATGTTTATTAGATCCTGTACTCACTAAATTACTGAAAGAGCTGTTACCTGTAACCGAAGAACCGCTTCTCAATATCATTAACTCGTCGTTATCTTTAGGTCACGTCCCAAAACCATTCAAGCTGGCTGTTATCAAGCCTCTTATTAAGAAACCAAAACTAGATACTAGTGTACTGGCAAATTATAGGCCCATTTCAAATCTTCCATTTATGTCTAAAATTTTAGAAAAAGTTGTGTCTGCTCAATTGAGCACCTTACTGCATAAAAATGATCTGTATGAAGAATTTCAGTCAGGTTTTAGGCCCCACCATAGCACAGAAACTGCACTCCCTGCGTCAGATCAAGGCTGCATCTCATTTCTAGTCTTACTTGATCTTAGTGCTGCATTCGACACCATAGATCATGACATACTCATAAATCGATTACAAAACTATACAGGTATTCAAGGGCAGGCTCTAAGATGGTTTAGATCCTACCTATCCGATCGCTACCATTTTGTTTACTTAAATGGGGTGTCATCTCATTTATCATCAGTAAAATATGGAGTGCCACAAGGATCCGTCCTAGGTCCCCTTCTATTTTCAATATACATGTTGCCCCTTGGTAATATTATTAGAAAATATGGAATTAGCTTCCACTGTTATGCTGATGATACTCAGCTATATATCTCAACGAGACCAGATGAAACTTCCCAATTATCTAAGCTAATAGAGTGTGTTAAAAATGTAAAAGATTGGATGACAAATAATTTTCTCCAATTAAATTCGGATAAGACAGAGATATTAATTATTGGACCAAAAAACACTACACAGAATCTTGTAGATTACAATCTGCAACTAGACAGATGTACTGTTACTTCCTCTACAGTCAGAAATCTGGGTGTTATATTAGACAGCAACTTGTCTTTTGAAAATCATATTTCCAATATTACAAAAACTGCATTCTTCCATCTTAGAAACATTGCCAAGCTACGAAACATGTTATCTGTTTCTGATGCAGAAAAGCTAGTTCATGCATTCATGATCTCTAGACTGGACTATTGTAATGCACTTCTAGGTGGTTGTCCTGCTTCGTCAATAAACAAGCTACAGGTAGTCCAAAATGCAGCAGCTGGAGTCCTTACGAGGTCAAGAAAATAAGATCATATTACCCCAATTTTACAGTCTCTGCACTGGCTACCTATTAAGTTCCGTATCAGTTACAAATTATCATAACTTACCTATAAGGCCCTAAATGGTTTAGCTCCTGCATACCTAACTAGCCTTCTACCATGCTACAACCCATCACGCACCCTAAGGTCACAAAACGCTGGACTTTTGGTAGTTCCTAGGATAGCAAAGTCCACTAAAGGAGGTAGAGCTTTCTCACATTTGGCTCCCAAACTCTGGAATAGCCTTCCTGATAATGTTCGGGGTTCAGACACACTCTCTCTGTTTAAATCTAGATTAAAAACACATCTCTTTCGCCAAGCATACGAATAATGTATCTTTTAAATTGTGAGTGTAGTTGCATCTGATCAAGGGTGCATTTTTATTCATTAGCTTGGGTTAAACTAATTTTACTTTGTTGGATCAGCAGCTATGCTAATGATGTCTCTATTTTGTTTCTATGTTTTGCCAGGATTTACACAAGCTCCAGTCTGGATCCAGAGCACCTGAGAAGAGATGATGCTGACCATCAGAGAACCTCAGATGATGCTAACCCTGAATCAACAAACAGAACTAACAATTATTGCTACATGTGTGACTGCATCATATAATAACTATTAATTAATAATATTGATAGTTCATTGTCTAGCTGACTACGTCTTGTATTATTATTTTTATTTTTTATTTTTTCTAAAATCCTGTCAAATGTGCACAAACTACTAGCTACTACTAAATATTGTAGAAACATAATTTTCTGTAAAGTTGCTTTGTAACGATTTGTATTGTAAAAAGCGCTATACAAATAAACTTGAATTGAATTGAATTGAGATTGGAGAGAGTGGGCAAAAAGATAAACTGTCATTCACTTATTTGATATACCAGGTTGACAAAAGGCTGAGAAGAGGCCACGGTGAAGCAGAAATTATTGAAGCAGTAATAAAAGCTATCAACCCAGGATTGAGTTTACGCAATATGCTGGAAATTAAAAGAGATCTCACTCTTTCACAGTTGAAAACAATATTGAAGGGACATTTCAAGGAGGACAATTCTACAGATCTGTACTACAAATTGTTGAACATCACTCAAAGTACCAACGAATCACCACAAGCCTTCCTTTTTAGAGCCATTGAGCTAAAAGAAAAACTGTTGCGCACTTGTGAAGAAGGTGGGGAGTATTTCAGTACAGATCACATTCAGAAGAATTTTCTACGCTCTGTTGGCACAGGTTTGATCAGCGATCATATTAAATTTCAGATGAGGCCATACCTGGATGATTCAAAAATATCAGATGAAATGTTGATAAACAAAATGAATGAAGCTGCCGGTGATGAAACAGAAAGACTAAATAAACAAAAGAACAACACAGGAAGTAAAGTGGCAAAAGTACACAAATTGTGTCCAGAAATGCAGGTTCATCCATGCACGCAGGATGAAATGACAGCTAAAATGTTGGTTCAGGAACAGTCAAGTGATATTGTCAAACGGGGAAGCAGAGAGACACCAGCACCGGAGGGGCGGAGAGACGCAGAATTATATGATATGGTTAAACTCTTGAGAGAGGAAGTTGCGGAACTCCGTAAAGGAAAAACAACCCTCCTGAGCGTATAGTCAAGGGAAGGTCCAGCTACAGAAAGGGATGCAGAGCTTGTCAGGAGAAAGGAGAAGAGGATCGATGCGAGCACTGCTTCAGATGTGGAGTCGTGGGTCATGCTGCCTGGGGCTGTAGAGCGCCAAAGAATTCAGCAGAGGGCAGAAGCGATGTAAAAATATCTGTTCATTCCATGAGACCAGACAACTCAACCTCCCTTCTGAGTTATTGCGACCAACAAGAGAAAACTCAAGAGCACCTGCGACAAAAGATTAAACAGCTGGAGGCGGAGTTAGAACAAAGAAGAAAAACAGAGCATGCTACAGCTACCACCTACACCAACCACATACCTTTTCAACGACATCCAAGATTGGAGAACCTCATTGGTCCTAGATGTATGGTTGACTGTTTCTTTGAATGCGTGCCCATGCAGGCGCTCTGGGACACAGGGTTGCAGGTGACCATCATCAATGAGGAATGGAAGAATATTTGCTTTCCCCACATTGCGACACGCAAACTAAGTAAGCTGCTGGATGAAGGTGAAACCCATATTGGCCGAGCAGCCAACCAAACCGATATACCCTTCTCAGGAGGGGTGGAGTTGAAGTTTCAACTTGGGCCGAAAAGAGGCGCCCAGGCTGAACTCCTGGTACCTGTGCTTCTCTCCAGTGAGCCAGGCGTGGGGCAGCCTCCAATTATTGGTTATAATGTTATTCAACAGCTAGTGAAAAGGGAATTGAGCAGTACCCTGATATCATTCCAGATGTGTTAAAGGAAGCCTTCTCATGTGACTGCAAAAAGCTGTTGTATTGATTAAAATGAAGCAGGATGACGACCAAGTAGTAAAAGAAAGAATTGTGAAAATTGGACAGATTACTACTGTAGTTGCAGCCGGACAGACGAAAGCGGTGAAATGCAGAGTGAGAGCTGGTCCTCTTGTTTCAAGACAGGGACTCCTGTTTGAACCAGAAGTTATTCCACAGTGGCCTGAGGGACTTGATGTAATTAAGATGGTAATCAGTCTACAGAAGGGAAACTTGACTAAAGTTCACATCCCAGTTACCAACATCAGCAATGTGGACATCATGCTTGCTCCCCGCACTGTACTAGGACGAGTTCAGCAAGTCAGGTCCATTTATCCATTAGACGCCAAAGCCGCTACAGTGAAGTCAAACTGGAATGACATTGGGGATGATGTTGTGGTGGCTGGAGTAGTGGTCGCTGAAGGTAAGGACATGATAAGCCGTGAGGTGAAGGATCTGAACGAGAGTGACAACACTGGACAGGATACTAATAGAAAACTGTGGGATCCACCAGTGACGATTGACCATCTCACTCCTGAGCAACAGAGAAAAGTTAAACAGCTGCTGAGGGAGGAGTGTGCAGCATTTTCAAAGGATGAAAATGATGTGGGGTGCATCCCGTCATCAGAATCAGACTGAGTGACACGACACCAGTAAAGCGTACGTATGTCTCCGTACCAAAACCTCTACACAAGGAGGTGAAAGAATATGTGGAAGACCTCTTGAATAAAGGATGGATTCAGAAGTCTCGCTCCTCCTATGCATCTCCAATTGTCTGTGTCCGAAAGAAAGATAGTAGTCTACGTCTCTGTATAGATTACCGGGATCTCAACCACAAATCCATCCAAGACCGTCACCCTATCCCACGGGTACAAGACATGCTAAACAGTTTTTGTGGAAGTACATGGTTCTCGGTTCTGGATCAGGGGAAGGCGTATCATCAGGGGTTTGTGGAGGAGGGCAGTTGACCATACACAGCTTTCATAACACCGTGGGGCCTATATGAATGGGTCAGGATCCCCTTTGGGCTGTCCTCAGCCCCTGCCGAGTTCCAGCGCAGTATGGAGGAGTGTTTGGTGGAACTCAGGGATGACACCTGCCTTCCATACTTAGATGATAACCTCATACATAGCCAGATATTTGAGGAGCATCTCCGTGATGTTAAGGAAGTGCTACGCCGCTACCAAGCTCATGGAGTGAAGCTTACAGCCAAGAAGTGTGGACTGTACAGGGCTGAGGTAAAGTTCCTGGGAAAAATAGTCTCTAGAGGGGATACACTATGGACCCCATCAACCAACTACTTGAATTCTTGCTTCATCTTCTGATCATAGACTACCTTGATTTTGAACAGCCCTTCATCTTGCATTGTGATGTATTGCAAGACGGACTGGGTGCAGTACTATATCAGAAGCAGAAAGGGAGACTGGTGGTCATTGGCTTTGGGGTCACAGACCTTAACAGCTCCAGAGAAGAATTACCATTTGCAGTCAGGGAAACTGGAATTCTTGGCGATGAAATGGGCCATTTGTGAATGATTCCGTGAATACCTGTATCACGCAACCTCCTTTGTGGTCTATACGGACAACAATCCACTGACATATGTTTGTCCACGGCCAAGCTCAATGCCACCACCCAGAGATGGATTGCAGAGTTGGCTGACTACAATTTTACCATCAAATATAGACCAGGCTGCGTACACCGGGATGCTGATGGATTGTAAAGGATGCCTCTGGACATGGAAAGTTACATGCAGACCTGTTCGCAAGAGATTAGCCCAAGAGTCATATCTGCTGTCACGGATGCACTTCTCCTGAAGCCGGAGGAAGAGAGGCCCTGGATGTGTCCAACCGTCTTAACAACAATTTGCTCCGAGGCTGATTGGAAGAGGTCTCTAAACAAGGTCGTCCACGCCTATAATTGTACGTGCAGTGAAGTGACAGGTTATGCCCGTATTACCTTCTGTATGGCAGACACCCAAGGTTGCCTATTGATGTAATGTTTGGCCTGAAGCCAAGGGAGAGTCACCTAGTGATTATGCTGCCAAGTGGAGAAAACGCATGAAATAGGCATATTAAGTGGCATCAAGGACAGTTCAGAAATAACAGAAGAGGGCAAAACTAGGCTTTGACAAAGAAGATATATGGAGCAGATTTCCAGCCGGATAACAGAGTTTTGGTGAGAAATCGGGGAGAAAGAGGTGGTCCGGGGAAACTCCGGTCATACTGGGAGGATCGAGTGCATGTTGTGACAGAGAAGAAGTATGCAGACGGCCCAGTGTATGAGGTTAAGCCAAAACATGGCCCAGGGGAAGCGAATGTCCTACACCGAAACCTTTTGCTGCCTTGCAACTTCCTACCTGTTGACTATGTCCAGCGACTTCCTACCTGTTGACTATGTCCAGCAGAACAGGAGTAAAATTCAATCAAGGGGGAAAGTGACAGTGGCAAAGGGGAAAAAGGACACATACCAAGTAGATACTGAGATTCAGAGAATGAGGATGACTGGAGAGGCGGGACAACATTGCCAATAAAGCAACGCACAGAGAGAGAAAGCCGACCAAGAACTGAGGAGAATGAGTGCCAATTTGGGGCAACAGAAGGAGAATTGGACCAAGAGCCAGAATGCGAAGATGTACTGCCCATGAAAATGTGTGATGAAGGGGACAGAAATTTGGAGAAGTCTGCAAATGAACTGGAGGATGAAAATGAGGTGGCAGAAGGGGGACAGGAGACATCATCCGATGAGGAAGACGACATCAGCCCAGCAGCAACTCACCAGCCACAAAGAATGTATCCTTTAAGACGAAGGCACTCACCAACAACACTGACATATGATACATTAGGCACACCCTCTATTACACATAAAGTCATTTGATTTCATATTTGTTATGTAAAGTAGTAATAACACAGTTCACAGTTCATAGGTTCATAATGAAGAAAAAGTTAATTATGTTTCATTTAATACACATAAAGTACCAGTAAGCAGACATTGGCACATAGGTTGCTAAAATATGATGATAAAGTCAGAACAGCACATATGTGGGTCTGTGTATAGAGCATAGAGTATGTTTACGGTTGAAACCTTTCAGCACTTGATGCGGGGCCCGTCCCATGGCGGGGCAATATTTCAGGCATGATGTGTTCAGTGGTGTCTACTTCAACAAATGATAGGAAATGGGAGATAAATGTCATGCATTGACAGTTCAAGACTAATTAGCATCAAGTATAGAGACTGACTCCCTAATGTACTTCTTTGCAAGACTCTATGAGACTCTGAGAACTATGGAATGCTGAGACAGCATTCATTTTTGGAGGGGAGAGTGTGGGGCTTGGAACAATATTCCCTGTAATGTTAATGTTTAAAGAAAGAGTACACCCCCCACCCCACCCCCAAATGTCTTTATTTTATTGTATTTTTTTATTGTTCTCTTAGTTCATATGTACTCTAAATTTATGATGGGGTTAATGCGGGAAATGTCTTTAAATCAAGGTTGGTGCAAATGCATTAGTGAGTGATGCTCAAGTAGGCATGTTGTTATAGCGATCTTACAGGAGAGGGCGCCCACAGAAAACAGGGACGGGCACGGAGAATATGCAGCAGAAGAGTGTTTTTTGTAGTATTGTGAACACACGTAGAGTTTTGTCTAATGTGAATAAATGCCGTGCTGTGAACAAGATTAAATGAACCCATCAAATTATGCACATCTTGGAACTGATTCATTTCGACATGCAACACATGCATGTATATACAGTTCAAAATAATAGCAGTACAATGTGACTAACCAGAATAATCAAGGTTTTTCGTATATTTTTTTATTGCTACGTGGCAAACAAGTTACCAGTAGGTTCAGTAGATTCTCAGAAAACAAATGAGACCCAGCATTCATGATATGCACGCTCTTAAGGCTGTGCAATTGGGCAATTAGTTGAATTAGTTGAAAGGGGTGTGTTCAAAAAAATAGCAGTGTGGCATTCAATCACTGAGGTTATCAATTTTGTGAAGAAACAGGTGTGAATCAGGTGGCCCCTATTTAAGGATGAAGCCAACACTTGTTGAACATGCATTTGAAAGCTGAGGAAAATGGGTCGTTCAAGACATTGTTCAGAAGAACAGCGTACTTTGATTAAAAAGTTGATTAGAGAGGGGAAAACCTATAAAGAGGTGCAAAAAATGATAGGCTGTTCAGCTAAAATGATCTCCAATGCCTTAAAATGGAGAGCAAAACCAGAGAGACGTGGAAGAAAACGGAAGACAACCATCAAAATGGATAGAAGAATAACCAGAATGGCAAAGGCTCAGCCAATGATCACCTCCAGGATGATCAAAGACAGTCTGGAGTTACCTGTAAGTACTGTGACAGTTAGAAGACGTCTGTGTGAAGCTAATCTATTTTCAAGAATCCCCCGCAAAGTCCCTCTGTTAAAAAAAAGGCATGTGCAGAAGAGGTTACAATTTGCCAAAGAACACATCAACTGGCCTAAAGAGAAATGGAGGAACATTTTGTGGACTGATGAGAGTAAAATTGTTCTTTTTGGGTCCAAGGGCCACAGGCAGTTTGTGAGACGACCCCCAAACTCTGAATTCAAGCCACAGTACACAGTGAAGACAGTGAAGCATGGAGGTGCAAGCATCATGATATGGGCATGTTTCTCCTACTATGGTGTTGGGCCTATTTATCGCATACCAGGGATCATGGATCAGTTTGCATATGTTAAAATACTTGAAGAGGTCATGTTGCCCTATGCTGAAGAGGACATGCCCTTGAAATGGTTGTTTCAACAAGACAAAGACCCAAAACACACTAGTAAACGGGCAAAGTCTTGGTTCCAAACCAACAAAATCAATGTTATGGAGTGGCCAGCCCAATCTCCAGACCTTAATCCAATTGAGAACTTGTGGGTTGATATCAAAAATGCTGTTT
The DNA here is from genome assembly GCF_003368295.1 of Carassius auratus. Taxonomy (NCBI): domain Eukaryota; kingdom Metazoa; phylum Chordata; class Actinopteri; order Cypriniformes; family Cyprinidae; genus Carassius; species Carassius auratus. The sequence continues at coordinate 957 of NW_020527608.1, read as the reverse complement.
CTGAAGCAAAACCAAGAAATGTGAATGAATTGTGGAATGTTGTTAAAGAATCATGGAGTGGAATAACAGCTGAGAGGTGCCACAAGTTGGTTGACTCCATGCCACACAGATGTCAAGCAGTTTTAAAAAACTGTGGTCATACAACTAAATATTAGTTTAGTGATTCACAGGATTGCTAAATGCCAGAAAAAAAAATGTTTGTACAAAATAGTTTTGAGTTTGTACAGTCAAAGGTAGACACTGCTATTTTTTTGAACACACCCCTTTCAACTAATTGCCCAATTGCACAGCCTTAAGAGCGTGCATATCATGAATGCTGGGTCTTGTTTGTTTTCTGACAATCTACTGAACCTACTGGTAACTTGTTTGCCACGTAGCAATAAAAAATATACTAAAAACCTTGATTATTCTGGTTAGTCACATTGTACTGCTATTATTTTGAACAATACTGTATTACAACGCTAAATGAATGCTAGGATACTAATCAATACATGCCATTGTTACTGATTTCATTTGTTTCCAAATGTGTGCTTAGTTTGGACAAGTTTGTTACCATGTAACAGTGCGAGAAAGCATTTGAATGCTCTATCTGAGGCATTGTCACAAATAAACTAGGTGAATGCAATTCAATTATGGCTACCGTGTTTTGCATAAACCTGTATTAACTTTTTTAAATATAAAAGTATATCCTACACGCAGATTAATAAATGCAAACACACCACATGCAGTTTATATTGGGTATATATGTTTTTATGCACATTTACTATAAACGCTCATCCACACAGAAGTACTGATCAAAAGTGTGGGCACTATTACTATTTTTAGTGTTTTTGAAATAATTCTCCCATGCTCATCAAGGCTCCATTTAATTGATCAAAGTAACAGACAAAAACTAATATTTTGAAATAATATTACAATTTTAAATCATGGTTTCCTATTTTAACCCATTTAATCCCA